>NC_072788.1:445676-518176 GCF_022539595.1 Amphiprion ocellaris
AAAACAAGTAATAAACACATAAAAAGCTGAGACATTTGCCCAACTAAATCTACATTTACTATTCTGGTTACCTGTATATGAATGACACTATTTTATCGTAACATTCATACAATGGAATAATGTTGAATATTTTGCCAATATTACATTTTAAAGCACATGTTGCACTTCAGTTAATGTAGCTTCCTCTTTTTTTTAATGTATTTCAGTGCTTTTCCATTAAAATAATCTTTAAAATTACACATTTACATGTCTTAGATGTAATTCTACTCTGGTAAATCTTCTAAAATGTGCTGCAGCTCAGCACACCAGCTCACCCCAAACACTGTAAAACTGTTCAAAACCACATAATCCTAATTATTTACACTGTAAAAATAAAACTGTTAATTATACGGCAGCTGTGGTCGCCAGAATGCTACTGTAAAACTACGGTAAATATTTTCTTCATTTACGGTAAAGAAATGTCTTTATATTGTTGATTTTATGGTTAAAAAAATCTGCTTAATATGAAAAAAATTGAACCTTTAAAAAAAATGTTTGTTTTATTTGAAACTTTACATGAAAATACCTCTAAAATAAAATTTGTGTGAGCTGTTATAAATATTATTATCAGCACAACAGTTGGTGTATTTAACATTTAATAATATAAAAACTGTAAATGCAAAAATTCTGGTTCTAGTTGTCATAATATTAAACCATATGTCTGTTATGAACACAAAAGTACATCAGTTTGACCAGAACATATTAGGTTTTATATGATATAAATGCAAAAATGTAACGAATATTAGGCATATTTCTGGTATCAGCACAGTATGTATATTTAACTGTGAAAAACTGTATTATTTCAAGAAATAAATGCAAAAATTACAGTATTGAATGTTATACACATATTAAATAACTGTCCATATAATAAATAAATAACTGCATCAAACAGTTTTAGAGTTTACAGATTGTCCAAAAAAAAATGCTCGAAAATTTTAAGAAAAAAGGATCTAAACATTGTTCAAAATGCCTAAAGGTCCAAAGTGACTCAAAAATTGTCCAAAATGACTCAAAACCAGAGAAAATGAATCGTGTCTGGACCATTTTTGAGTCATTTTTGACCAATTCTTGAGTTATTCTGGGAACCTTTTGTTGTTTTGGAAAGCATTGGAGCCAAAATGGTTCAAAAATGGTCCAGACATGATTCATTTTGGACAAATCTTGAGTCACTTTGGAGAAGTTTTAGTCTTTTTAGACAGTGCATTGTGGGTAAACTTTCCAGGCTCATATCAGCATGTGTGATAGGTGGTTGGTCAGAACAAGTTCTAGACAATGAAAGGAGCATTTTTACACACAGAAGATACCAGGATTATCTAGTAGACATGGAAGTCTTCATAGACAATACCATTCTGAGGGGTTCAGTGCATATATGGTCATGTTAGGTGTGTGTATAAATTTTAGGATGAAAATCTGTAAACTCTAAAACAGTTTGATGCCGTTTATACGACACCAAACCACCGTAAATAAGCTAATCAGGAAAAAATTGCGTTTTACATTTTTTTCTCTGAAAAAATACATTTCCCAACTCCTGCACAGTTTTTAATGGAAAAATGCCGTAATATGTAGAACAACACTGTAATTTTTGCATTTAATTCTCTGAAAAGAATCCAGTTTTTCCCAGTTAAATGTACATATTGTTGTACTGGTAATGGAAATATGCTGTAATATTTAGAACAAATAGCATTTTTGCATTTACTACATGTAAAAAACTGCAGTTTGTTACCAGTCAAATTGATATATTTTTGTTATAATAATGGACATATGGTTTAATATTTATGACGACTAGAACCAGAATTATTGCTAAAAATACACACAATAAATGCTAAATCTACTAACTGTTGTGCTGATCATGGAAAATGCTGTAATATTTATAATAAGTTACAAAACTTTATTTTATAGATATTTTAAGTAAATTTTCAAGTTTTTAAAGGTTAAACTTTTTTTATTTAGTAAAATATGGAATGAAGCACATTTCTAACAGTAAAATCAACAATATCAACACATTTATTTACCGTAAATGTAGAAAATGTTTTACCGTGATTTTACGGCAGCGTTCTGGAGATCACAGCTGCTGGAATTTTACCGTAGAATGCTTTTACAGTATCGGTAATTCAGCTGGCAACTGATTCTGTGGAAGAAGAACAACACAGGAAGTGTTCAGTACAGTGCAGTTTGAAGGTAAAAACACTCACTTATTGAGTTAACTGATTATTAAAGCTATAAAAACCAACATATGGACAAAAACACTGGATTTACCTCAGAGGACGCCTTTAGGAAACATGTGGGAAGATAGAATGAATTAAGTTGATCTGATAATAAACCCAAAACACTTGAAAACTAATGGATAATTTACTCGTCGTCATGATTATAATAAAACAGCAGGTGTTGAGCCAAAAGCGAAATACTGAACAACTTTAAATATTAAGGTTTAGACCCAATCATGCTCTTAATCATATTATTTTACCAGATTTATTCAGATATTCTGATTAAAACCCCAAAAATTCACTAGTTCAGGCATTTCAAGTGTGCTCATTTTCTTACTTTTAAAAAATATCTTTTGATTTATGTCTTTTAATCAAACAAAACAAGCATTTGAAAGACTCTGGTGTGTATTTTACACTGTTTTTAGACATAGCAGCCCAAATTATTCACTGAATAACCACAGAAACTAAGCGTAGATCATCTTCATCACATTCCAGTCACCTAGTTCTTTCTAAAATTTTGATATTTCCAATAAAAACAAGCCAAAAGACACTCAGGAAGCAAACTTTGCTGAATACCGAACAACTTTCCAGCTCCTCCAACAGTTTGTGTTTACTGTTCGTCTTTCACACCAAAAAGTCGTTTCTTAGCAACACATGAACATGACTGATGAGATCTCACTTGGTGCTGAACATTATACCAACGATTACTGGCTCCGTACTTGTTGCAGGATGTTAAATGAATGAATCAGATGTGTTTGGGCTGCAGATGTTTTCCAGATGTGTGTAAACAGCTGCTGTCTATGAACGGCCATGTGCTCCACTATCCAGGTCAACATGGTGACGGCGCCTCCCAGGCAGGAAGACTTTCAGAGTGTGTGTGTGTGTGTGTGTGTGTGTGTGTGTGTGTGTGTGTGTGTGTGTGTGTGTGTGTGTGTGTGTGTGTGTGTGTGTGTGTAGCCTCCAGTATTGTGTTAGCAAAGCAGCTCCACTTTCAGCTTCCCAGCAGCCTCCCGGACATTCGTAGCATCTTTACAAGAGGAAGGCAACAGAGACGAAGGAGGAAAGAAAGGGAAAGGATGGACGAGGGCAAAAATAAACCCAGATAAATATAGTTTATCTGGAAAAGAGGAGGTTAATGAGGGAGTTACTGACTAAACCCACGCTGCAGTTAGAGCAGGAGGTGCTAGAACATGGAGGAACATTTGGAGCTCCAAAAGAGCCGTTTAGGGATTTGGTTTAAGGGTTCATGGTTGGGTCATTGGCCAGATGAAGGGCAAGTACAGCTGTGGACGCATAAGTGTTGGTATTATGCTATTTTCTAGCAAATCTTTGAAGCCTTTGAGATCCATAAGCCTCTACTTTTATGGGCAAACCTCACCTCCAACCCAGAAATTTTGCTGGTTTGAGGGATGTATAAAAAGATTGACTTACTCTGTTGCATCAACCAGACTTCTGATTAGAAAATGGATAAATAATCCAGTCGAAGCAATCACAATAGATCAGCATTTACATATTCCACACATGGACTCTACTGCTGAGCAAGTGAAGACCTCAAACATGCAACTATCCACATGGACACCACTGTGAGGCTGCATGTCCACAGTAGGGTTAACATATACTTTCAAGGTCTTAGGCTGCTGATCAAATGCTATCAGGCAGCCCCAGATTTCAGACAACCAGTGCAGTAGTGCTCATGCTCAGAATATGACATCATCCTACTGCACATGAATGAACAAAGTCTTCCTAGTGGACTCAATGTGGACTAGAAAGTCCACCCATACCCATTTTCTTCCACTTATAAGGGTTTAGGTTGTCTAAGCAGGTCAGTCCAGACAAGCTCTAAGCAGTTGAATCCAGTCTGCTCATTGGGTGAACATTTATTTTGAAACGTGTCCCACAAAAATGAAATAAGAATTTCCATTTAGAATCTGGATCAGCTGTTATTTTTCAACCCAGCAGAGTGTTTGTTTTTCATATTTAAGGTAATAAGAGTCGTCACAGTGCTTCTACTACATGTTCTCAGTGTCCACATCCGTCCTGGTGTGCATCCACAGCAGAGAATAATCAAAGCTTAAAGGCCTACAGAGTCCATTATGGCAGTGACGGTCCTCACAAAGATAAAAGTAGGAACAAGAAAGAGGTTCTCTGATCTGACCCCGATCCTCCAACCTTCAGGGCAAAACCCAATTAATGATCTGACAGCAGGCAGGCAAAGAAAAGAAGACAGTATAGACGTAAAGAGAGAAGATGGAGGCTCAGAGTCCATGTAGGAACCCAGAATGTATAGATTTACAGACAGATATAAGGTTTATTTTAAGGAGAAATGACTGGTGGTTGAAATGGTTTCAGAAATAGCCAGCTAAAGTAGTGCTACACTGAAAAATCAACACTGCAAAGGACTTTTAATGCAACAACTTTAACTAGAATCTAAGAAAAAATAGGTAAAATAAAGAAATGACAACTAATTTTCCAACTTTGTCTTGGAACACAAAACAAAGAACTAACAAGACATTTTCTGCATTTAAATGGAGATTTTAGTAAAATAAAAATGGACAATTTCTATTTTTAATGGTGTATCTACAGTAAAAAAACAACACAAATTTGCTTTTTAATAGTAAATAAGCTGGATTTTTTTAAAAAAAATTAATGAACGGTGTTCAATTCAATTCAATTCAATTCAATTCAATTTTTATTTATATAGCGCCAATTACAGTCAAATTGTCTCAAGACGCTTTACAGAACCCATATGCCTGAACCCCAGAGCAGCCCTAAGGAGACAGTGGCAGGAAAACACCTTTTAACAGGGAAGAAAACCTCAAGCAGAACCCGGCTCTAATGTGGGGGGAACCATCTGCCTGCTGGCCGGATGGGTTGAGAGGGACAGAAGAGGTAGAAAGGTAGAGATAGAGGGATGGAGATAGAGAGGTGGAGGTAGAGATAGAGAGGTGGAGGTAGAGAGGTGGGGGGGTGGGACACAAGGACCATAAAACACACAGTATAATACATGCATGATAAGACAGATGATACATGCAAAGTACAACTAACATGGAAGCTAATTATACTTTACTGCTACGGTGTATGGCTCTGGCATTAAATATACTACATATATAGCTGGTGGTAAATTCAAAAATATGTAGACCAGCAAATCAAGTATAGTGAGGGTGATGCAGAGTAGATTGATGGAAATGGGCAGCTGGAAGCAGTGGGCTAGAGGAAGGTCAGCAGCAGCAGCATCCCACAGATGGAGATTAGGCCAGTTGGTGGGAGAACCACCACAGATCTGAAGCATCCAGCTCTGGGATCAGGGACACTCGGAGAAAGGACACAGGGAGAAACAGAGTGAGTGTAATGCAATAATGGTATATATATATTAAATCTGATGGTAGATAGAGAAGGGCTCAGTGCATCCAGAGAGGTCCTCCAGCAGTCTAGGCCTGTAGCAGCAGAACTAGGGGCAGAACTAAGGGACGTCCAAGAGGAAGACTCCAGCTGACCCCCTCAGGGTCCCCCAGTCAGTCCTAACTATAAGATTTGTCAAAAAGGAAGGTTTTAAGCCTGGTCTTAAAAATAGAGAGGGTGTCCGCCTCCAGAACCCAAACTGGGTGCTGGTTCCACAGGAGAGGAGCTGATAACTGAAGGCTCTGCCTCACATTCTACTTTTAGAGATTCTAGGAACAACAAGTAAGCCTGCAGTCTGAGAGCGAAGAGTTCTGCTAGGATAATATGGTACTATCAGGTCTTTAAGATATGAGGGAGATTGGTTGTTAAGAGCTTTATATGTCAGAAGAAGGATTTTGAATTCTATTCTAGATTTAACAGGAAGCCAATGAAGAGAAACCAGTATAGGAGAAATATGATCTCTCTTGCTAACTCCCATCAGTACTCTGGCTGCAGCATCTTGGATCAGCTGTAGATGTTTCAGAGAGCTATTGGGACAACCTGATAATAAGGAATTACAGTAGTGTTCAGTAATTAAATAAAAAATGATATTTTCTGGATATTTAATGGTAAATCTATAATAAAAAAATTGACATTTGTTCTTCTTCAGAGACGTCTATGCTGAAAATAGGCCAGTTTCTGTTATTTAATGCGAATTCTAGAGTATTAAAACTGCAAATGTTAAATAAATTCATCTTGGATGAGAGGGGGAACATCTTCAAGAACCTACAAGAGGTTCAAGAGGTTCAACTGGACATCTCTGGTAGGTTCTTAAAGACGTTCCACCTCTCATCTTGGATGAACCTACAAGAGAAGTCCAGTTGAACCTCTTGTAGGTCTTTGAAGACATTCCACCCCCCATCTAGGATGAGAGGTGGAACGTCTTCAAGAACCTACCGCCTCTCATCTTGGATGAGAACATCTTCAAGAACCTACAAGAGGTTTTAGAGGTTCAACTGGACTTCTCTGGTAGGTTAATCCAAGATGAGAAGTGGAACGTCTTCAAGAACCTACCAGAGAAGTCCAGTTGGTTTCTACTGAAGCTCCTGCCATCACCATTACCTGGATGACTGAGAATCTCTCTGTTTCTCTAACGGCCGCGGTTCGTTCTCGAGGCTACAACATGCTAAAATGCTAAGCTAAGTGTTCCACAGATGAACTTCCATCCAGCTGGAAGGTTTATTCGTCTCTTTTTGTTCTGCTGTTCTGGAGGCGTTCGCTTGTTTCAGTAATTATCAGTTATCCCCGTGTTCGGCTGATAATCGGCCACAGCTGCTCACGGTGACGAGTTAATTAAGGATGTCCAGCAACCCGCCGAGCACTAAACACCGGCTAGCAGACAGAAACACAAAAAAAACCTGCTGCATCTGTAGAGACGAACAAACAGCATCGCAGTAATTAGATATCTGAACGAGGAAAGGAGGAGAAGCAGCAGAAACACATCAGAGAGATCAGGATGGATTTAAGCTGCTGAACTTTACTGGAAATCAGTCAAAACTAAATGAAAAAGCACCGACAATGACAGTAAAAATTAAATATATTCTGCTAGTTTCTTTTCTTTCTGTTCCTCTTGAGTTGGATGGCAGCTTTAGCTTGTAGTTTTGTGAATTTGAGTTAATTGTTGTTGAAAAAATAAATAAAAACTTTAAATGGATTTTAAAAAAAAGATATATTAGGAAAACTACTATGTGCAGCTGAATTATGAACTATGAAGAACTTAATCACAGATACCTCCAATACAGATCCGTCTATATATTAAATGTTAAAACGTCATGCTAAATTATCTCTGATTTGCTTGAGATTTCATGAAAGCGATCACAAAATATGAATATTGATAAAGATGCTTGATAAAATTCAGATTGATATGTTAACTATTCTTTAAACTGCAACAGTTTAATATCTATGACAGAGTCAAAACAATCATTGGTATCCTGGATATGTTTCTGTTTCAGTTTGTCCAAAACTACTTAGCAATTGTCCAAAATGTCTCATAATTTGTCCAAAATGAAAACAAAAAATGTCAGAAAGGAGCTAAACATTGTTCAGAATGCCTCAAACTTATCCAGACTGGCTCCAAAGCTTTCCAAAACTCAAAAGGTTTCCCAGAATAACTCAAGAATTGATTCAAAATTATTCAAAAATGGTCCAAAATGAATCAAAAGTGGTTCAAAATGACTCAAAAATGGTCCAAAATTATTCAAAATTGGTCCAAGAAGATTCAAAATTGGTCCCAAACGATTCAATTGTGGTCCTACATGATTCAACAGTGGTCCTAAATGGCTCATATATGGTACAAAATGACATAAAAATGGTCCAAAATGAAGAGATGAGGCAGAAATGATAGAAAAAGTCAAACATTTATGGACTTTTCCCATCATTTCTGCCTCATCACTTCATCAGTGATAAATCCAGACCCTCCTCTATGGACTTCAAGGACCTGTAACTCTAAATATTCATAATATGAAGGTAAAACTTTGCTTCATTAAATAAAGTTACTGTGGATGAACAATCAGCTGATTCTTAAGGAGGAATAAGTCGCTTCTTTGTGCTCATGAAAACCCACCACTACTTTTCTCTCTATTTAAAAAAGCTGCACTAGATGAGTTAACCCTGAAAATCACATCTATCCAGTTTATTCTACATCCTACCGTCTAACGTCACTGCATCATCCTTAATTATGCAAAGTTCTGGTGAATAAAGGAACTGAGCTGCAGCACATTTGCTCAGAGTCCCATGAGGATCCTCAGACTTTTAGTTTTAAGAGCCTCTCAATTAAAAAATCCAATTATTCCTCCAACGAACCTCCACTTTAATTCTCTCTGCAGCAAAAGGTTTTAGGAGGCGACTTCTTCAACAAAGTGTGCGGCCACCTGAAGCTACTGGAGAAGGAATACTTCGGCCTGGAGTTCAGACACCACAGCGGAAACTACGTAAGAAATGCCGAAACGCAGATATTAATGGAGGGTTTCAGTGTTTGAAGTCTGAACGTGTTTCTGTTGCAGGTTTGGTTGGAACTGCTGAAGCCGCTGGTCAAACAGATCAAATGTAAGTTTCATTCCCCTGCTCATTTAAGATGCAATGAACCAAAAATGATGAGCAGATGTAGGTGTGTAGAGGTTTTCAGTAGAAAGAAATCTCTGTTATTGAATTTACAAGGTGTTGGCTGAGCTAAATCACCACTTCAATCACACAAGATTCACATTTAATAAGTAAAATTAACAGTTTGCATTGAATTTTTAAAAAATGACAAATCATACACTGTAAAAAGTGTTTCTAAGTTGTGGTGAATTTGGCATTTTAGTGACTAATTCATGCAGAATTTCCCCCAAAGCAAATTTCCTAAGGATCACTGCTGCTGCATATTACTGATGACTTAATAATAATGAGGTGTGGTCAGACCATTCTACAGCACTGAGGAGATCAGTCTGACCCATATTTGTACCTTTATATAGTCTTATATCTTGGATTATGCATCTTTTCATTGTTTTTAATATTTTGGATAATTTTTATGATAACAAGCTGCAGTCAGACCATTCTACAGCACTGTGGAGATCAGTCTGACTATTCATCATTAGATATATATCATATTTTTACTTTTTCTACTCTTGGATCTTTGATTCCACATCTTTTTATAGTTTTTAATATTATTTTTGATGCTTTTTATGATAACGAGCTGCAATCAGACCATTCTACAGCACTGAGGAGATCAGTCTGATCATACATTATTGATATATAACAGATTTATGCTTTTTCGGCCCTTGTATCTTGGACTACGCATCCTTTCATTGTTTTTAATTTTATTTTAAAATTCTTATTCAGTATTACAGTTTAAGTAAGGGAGGTAACTGAAAAACTATTATAATTTTTGCTTTTTTTTCATCTCTCAGCACCATCTTTGATCTCTACACATCTGTTCACTGTCCTTTCTTTTCTTTTTCCTCTCCATCAGACACCAGTGATCTATTCTTCAGGTTTATAGTCAAATTTTTCCCACCAGACCCTGGACAGCTGAAGAGAGGCCTCACCAGGTAAAGTCCACGACCATCCCATAATGTTTATATTACAGTCTCTGTCCAATACATGCAGGTGTGTAACTGTGTTGTTGTGTTTTGTGTGTGTGTAGGTATCTTTTTGCCTTACAGATAAAGCAGGACTTGTCCAACGGCAGTCTGACCTGTAACGACAACAGCGCCGCCCTGCTGGTTTCTCACATCCTGCAGTGTAAGCTCACGGTTTACAGATCTAAAATGTCATTAAGTGGGGAGGGATTGGAGAATATATTTATACATGTATGAAAAATACTCTTTACAGTCCAAATTTCCACATAATCCTACAGTTTTTTGCATAAGTCTACATATGACCAAAGAAAATTAGACTTAATTGAACTCAAGTGAGAGCTGGGTACACGGTTTGAGGAATAAAGTGTGTATTTGCGTTCGTACTTGTGTTTACAGCAGAGCTAGGGGATTATGACGAGGAACTAGACTGTCACCATCTGGAGATGAAGCACTACGTCCCCAACCAGGAATATCTGGACCACAAGATCATCAAGCTCCACAAGAAAAACAGGTAGAAAACAAAACATCAAGATCTCAATGCACAGTGTGGATCTGTGGAAGTTCACTGTTAAATAGTGCAAATATAGTCAGTGAAGGTTGAAAAGGTTCCTTGTCCCCGAACCAGTGAGATGAAAGTCCTACACTTGATTCTTTGTCCTCTCCATAGAGGAGTTTCACCGGCAGACTCAGACATCCACCTGCTAGAGGTGGCCAGGAAGCTGGACATGTATGGCATCCGACCGCATCCTGCCCATGACGGGGAGGGAATGAGGATCAACCTGGCCGTCACACACTCCGGAGTTCTGGTCTTTCAGGTGCAAGTTCAAGGGTTTTTAAAGAAAACACACTTCAATACAAAAGTTTGTCAACATTTACACGGACACAACAGCTGGATTACTGCTGTTCAGGGGCAACATGGCTCCAACATTTACAACAACTGTCACATTATCGGCCTTTTTAAACGGTTTCAAACCCGATGGTAATTCAGAGACCAAGAAGTAAAGATGTTACTGGATACAACTCCAGATCTTTGAAGGGCTTTTTTATGTTCGCTGATGTGGTCAAATTTTCGTTGTTGATGGCAAAGTTCAAGAGAAGAATACCGATCAACAACTCATCCTCATCAGATTTTACCAATCAGCATTGGTAAAATCAAGCCTTGGACAGTAGTACTACTAAGAAATACTAGAGCAAGTCACGTTTTGTCCTCTAAATAAGACTCTTGGAGGTTTTACTGGGGAGTTCTTGCATATGGAACATATTCAAAGATTCAGGTCACCTTTAAACAGCCTGCGAGTTCCTGCAATGGAAAACGAAGTCAAGGACAAACTATGAACCACAAACCCAAACCTTTAAGTCAGATACGTAAGGCCTTAACCCTAATATTTGAATTACTCAGGTAAATTCCTTACCGTTGTTCCTACTTACCAAACTTCCTTCATTCTTCAGTGGACCTTCAGATCGTCTACTTACGAACTACAAGTATTTGCTGAAATCATTGTCAATAAGCACCAAAACAACAAAGTTAAACTCAAAGATAGCCAGAGTCAGGAACAGATTTACTGGAACTTCAGTATGAACAGACTCTGATTCTGAATACCCTGTTTGATATCTGCCTATTAAAGTCTTGATTACAGGTGTACATTTCTTTATTTGTTTCTTATTTATTTTCCACCAGTCTTTTAAGTCCATGGTCATATTGGAAACAATTCAATCTCTTTATTGACTTCTTTAACAACACATTTCTTTTCACATCATAACTGCTAAACAGAATTCTAATCACTATCACAAACCTACACTTGTGTAACAGTACGTAGTTTGTGAGGGCAGCTGTAGTACGAACTTACAGTCGAAAGATAAAGTTTATGATTCAGAACACAGCCTGAATCTCAGATAATATCCAGTGGATTGACATGAAGCTTCAATGCATCTGAAGGAGGAACAATAAAGCCTTTAGTGATCCATTGAAGTTTCCATTGAACTCCTAGAAGAGTTAGAATGTGCTACCCGTTAAACTCCAGGCTGTTAGAACTTAATGGACTGTTGGACTGTCAGGCATTGAAGGATCCATTCACTGATTTAATCCTCTGTTTTCTAGGGAAACACAAAAATCAACACGTTCAGCTGGGCCAAGATCCGCAAACTGAGCTTCAAACGCAAACATTTCCTCATCAAACTGCACGACCAAGTTGGGGTGAGAACCTGAGCCAGTATCTCCATGTTGTCTTCAGACTGGATCAACAGAAAGGGTCAAATCATGGGCGCATGTTGTTCAAACCATGAAAAAGTGATGAAAAAAGTTGCAGTCGGTGATGGGTTGATCCACAGTTATTCCAAATCACAACTTGCAGGACGTAAATGGGTGAAGTCTTGGTACCAGAAGGATCCATGTGTTGACCAGAGGAGTTTATGTTGAATGTAACCCTGATGTTTGAAGAGTTGTCTCGTGTCCATGCAGCCGTCCTGTAAGGACACTCTGGAGTTTGCCATGGTGAGTCGTGATGTCTGCAAGTCCTTCTGGAAGATGTGTGTCGAGTATCATGCCTTCTTCAGACTCTCTGAGGAACCAAAGGCCATACCCAAAACCCTTCTGTTCAGTAAAGGCTCCAGCTTCAGATACAGGTACAACACAAACCCGGTATTATTCCTCATCTCAATCTGCACTGAGAGTCTGAAAACATCTGTAGGTCCACTCTGACTGAAAATACAAACATCTCTACAAGCATGCAATTAGGAACCTCAGCTGAGAGCCACCAGACGTAGTCACTTAGAGCTAAACCTCCCAGCAGAGATCTTCTGTACATGCTGGGTCAGACTATGAACTTTGGGTAATATCTGCAGGTATACAAACTCCAGAAAAGTCCATAGTGGTGTCAACACATCTGCATTACAGCCCTCATTAACGTGGTATAAATGGATTCAGACTATTTTCTTGTCCCTGTACTTTAGATATCTGTATGTTTGTAAAGATTTTCTTGTTCTTTCAACATTTTCAATTAAAAAAAAACACTCAGAACCTACAGAGAACAATATCTCTGGGTCTTTCCATTTACCTAAAATTTTATATTATGCTGAAACTTTTTGCACATAACTACAAATTAGTGACGACGAACCATATTCAGTATGTCCACCTCTAACCATCGAATAGTCCACAATAGGGCTGGGCGATAAATCGATTTTATCGATTAATTCGAGTTTGTACTTAATGTCGATTTGTTTTTATGAAAATCGATTTTCTCATCAACATCCGCCACCAACGCCTTCCCGCTGGGCTCCCGTAGTTCAGAGTGCGCCCCCCCCCCCCACGCTTGATACACAGACAACATGGCGGCGAGCGGTGCAGATCTAAAGGTACGTGTCCACTAGATGCTATTTTCCCGCACGGCAACGCACCACATCTGAAAATCACACGGACGGCGGGTGGTCACTAGCGGACCACAACATGGTCACATGACAGCACTGACCAACAGCAGGCCGCTACGTCGTCACATGACCGAGCTTTCAGCTGGACAGTCCTGCAGACAAGTCGGATAAACACAGCGGCTCGGCCGCAAACTTACCCTTTTATTTCAAAAACACGTCAGCGAAAAGTATTTATGAAAGCATTTGAGGCAGAAATAATCTGTGCAGCAGCTGAATCTGTCCTTGTTTTATGTCACCGACGCCTAGTTCAGAAGTTTGAGGACAGTTTCACGATGCGTGGAATCTCCACACCCGCATCTAATTTGCATAAAGTATAACAGTGGTTCTCCACCTGGGGTCCACTTTGTCTGCTCTGAGGCTGTGATGTTATATAAAATAGATTTTTACATTCTGGATAAAATCAGAGTAACAGACTCGCTGTGTCATCACAAGTCTACCTATAAAACATTTTAAAAACACATTTATTTGGTCTTTCTTCAGGTTGGCTCTAGTTCATCCAGATTCATTAGTTTGTGTTACAGTTAGAAAATTACTGACGGAAACTGTGTCTGAAAAACACAAAACGGGGGAAGATTCATCAGTACCTAAAAACTCCGGCTATACTTTGAGAGTTACCTTAAATTTGGTTTTATTAAAGGACAAGACAGAATTATGTTATTTGTAGTGAAATGTTCGTAAATGACAGCATGAAACCAGCGAATTACGGCGACGTCAGGAAATAAAACACAGTTCGGTAAAGTCGGAAAGATATTCACAAATTCGGACTTCCGGCCTCAATAACTCATTAAATATACTTTGTCTAAACATAAACGATGCCTCTTTTCCATCGTTGTAAGGTAGACAATGTGCTACAAGCCCAGTTTAATCAAAAGTATCTGCAGAAATAACATTGGTGTCTATGAGCAGCAGGCTGTGTGACGAGTGAACAGGGACCATCTGCAAAATGCAAAACCGCTGCAAACAGCGAAGAGACACAAATATTGAACAAATTTACTGCTCCTGCTGGTCATACTACAACTCTTGGTTTAATATTAAATATTTTTTCTCATAATTGTAAGGCATTTTTTAGTTTAAAAAAAATCAATAACTCTTGTGCATTGTAGTGTCAACAAATTTACTGCAGCCATAAACTCTCTCCTCCTCGTCATAGTACAACTCTTGAACTCTTGGTTTGATATAAAATATTTTTTTGTAATTTTAGGGAATTTTCTATTAGTAATACAATTCAATAACTTCCCTCTTATGTTTTGTAGTGTACTTATGTGGTGGTGGTGGTGGTGGTGGTGGTGGGTGGGGCTGGAGTGCAGCTTATAGGAGGGGCTCCAAGCCACACAGGTTGGGAACCACTGAAGTAGAAAAGTCAAGAAATCAGTCAGAAATGATGGAAAAGGTCCTTTAACTCTGATAATGTTCATAGTATGAAGGTCCAACTTTGCATGGCTTCATTAAATGTACTAAAGTTACTGCAGATTAACTTCTGAGGAGGTCGGAGGTGAATTTATTCAGATTTGATT
The DNA here is from genome assembly GCF_022539595.1 of Amphiprion ocellaris. NCBI lineage: Eukaryota > Metazoa > Chordata > Actinopteri > Pomacentridae > Amphiprion > Amphiprion ocellaris. Next base: position 460,353 of record NC_072788.1, read on the forward strand.
GCTTTATATGGAAAGACCCAGTGAGTAATTCCAATGTTGTCTTGCAGTCAAACACTGTATTGTTTTTGTATCCATGATAATTTAAACGTGATTATTTTGTGGCAGCGGTCGGACCCAGAAACAGCTGCTGGAGTGTTTGGGATCAGGGGAGAAGAAGCCGTTGCACTTAGAGAGGTGAGAATTCATTTTAAAACCTAAACAAAGAGCCGCCACAGTGGAAGAATACAGATACTGGTGCTTGAATTTACCTTCAAACTGACGAAAACACAACCTTTAATAGTCCTGATGGTGCACTGATCCACCAAACAGGATGCTAAATGTCAAATCAGTGTTTTCATCATCTGATCTGTTATTTCCTCTCCATTCAGGACTTACTGTCAGTCCGACTTTGATCCCAGACATTGTCGATCTTCCCCTGATCTCCTCACTGACGTCTCCAAACAGGTAAAAACTACCATTGTTTGAGTTCTGAAGCCCCATTAAGAGGTAAAGACTCTAAACGGTTGTTTCCTCCCCAGCTGTACGACCACACTCACCTGTTCCCCCGGTCGACTCAGGCTCTGGCGGTCCGCAGTCAGGACGTGTTGGATCCACATCACCGAGGCGACAACTACATCGAAATCACCGCAAGAGGGGCTAAACGCAGCCAATCATCTGTAGAGGTCAACCAGAGGTCCCGCCCCGTCTCTCAGGTCACGCCCATCTCTCCATCTTTCCACCAATCAACGCCCTCGCCGAAAACCAGATCTGCCTCCACGTCTTTGATGGAGGATATGCGGGTGGGACAGATCGGGGCGCAGCGACAAGCCCAGAGGCTAGCTGGTGTCTACGGTAACCGGTCCAGACGTCGGCCCAATCCACAGCCACATCCGGATGCTGCCCAGCAGCTGGTTCTTCTGTACCCCAACAGCCCCGCCTACCAGTACCGCCCCGTCCTGCCATCCTTCCCGTTCGCCGGTGCCTCTCCGCTCAACCGACACCCCTACCTGATGGACTATGTTGCCGTTTCCTCACTGGAGCGTTTCCCACATGCAAGGAGGCGGGATCATGTGACGATGGACGGTCTGCTGCGGCCATCTTTCCACCCATTCGGCCACAATTCGCCATCTCTTTCCCCCATCAGGAGGAACCTCCGCCCCTCCGGATCAGGCGGGCTGGGATTGGCTCGGGTCTACCAGCCGGGTAGCAACGGAGCGAGGCTATTGGGCATCGGACACACGGAGGCGGGGCATTATAGTGATGATTCCAACTTCCTTCCAGGCCTGCCTCGCCGCGTCGCCAGCCAACCAGATGTCAAGTTCCAGCTCTCAAGGAGTTCAAACCCTGCCTTTAACCCTGCCTCTGAGTTCCGTCCCCTTGGTTACTACCCCCACCTGACCCGCCCCTCCAGACCCACCTACCTGCCGCTAAACTCCTCCCCTCTACCTGAACGCCCCACTTCGCTCTGCATGATTGGCGGCAGCACTGGAAGCTACAGCGACTCGGACCCGGAGGTTTTCTATCCATATTACTGCCCACCCCCCCAGCTGGGGAAGGTGGTACGGTCCACCGGACTCGCTAGGATGAGGTTTTCTTCTGGGAGCCTCCAACTGGACGAGGAGGAAGAGGGGGAGGAGGAAGAGGTAGCGAACAGAGCAGCGAAGGAGGCGACGAAACCAGAGTTCAAGAGTGAAGAGGAGAAGAAGGAAAAGAGCGAAGGGGAGGAGACGAAAGGACCAACAGAGAGAACTGAAGTCACGCTGTAGCTAAAGACAAAAATATGTTATAGAAGAAACATTACGATGGTTCATGATGTGATCACAGTCAAAACTTACAGGACGGTTTAAAATCTTCCACTGCAGACTGTAGCTGAGACAGTACATGTGATAAATGTGTGAGAAGTGTGTTGTTCCGACATGTACTGGCAGATGAAATGTTTTTTTTTTTTTCCCTTCTTTTAGGAAAACCTCAGATTCGGAAAAGTGGCTGCTGTTAGTCGCCACATTACGGGTGCAAGCTTTCAAACTTCTGTGAAATAATGCTTATAAGTTTATGCATTAGCTTTCAAGCTGAGTGTAAAAGTTCAAATGAACCAAATCTTGAGCTGTTGGTGCACCAAAAACACATTTTTTACACTTGAAGACTTTTTGGTTGGTGTTAGATTCCAAGTCTCAGGAGTAGATTCTGGAGTAAAGAGAGGTAAAGGATACCCATTGGATGGTTTCTATGATGGACTTGACTCCAGCCTTAAGCCTTGATTATATTGTTCTGCAGTCATGCACTCATGTACTTGGTTGTTGTTATTCTACTACAGTCGGCTTAGAAGACATACTGATGTACAGGGAGTCATCGACTTATGTCAGAGTTCTGTTCCGACTGACTGATGTAGGTCGATTTTCGCTGTAAGTCTGAACTCTGGTGAAAATGTAACCAAAGCCGTTCTGTGCATCACGATATCGATCAGTTCTTTATAAAGTCATGAATACCAACGACTTTCATGCATGTATGAATCATTTTACTAGAAGATAACAGAATATTGTAACGGACTGATAGTGTTGTTGATGTTGAGGTTTCAATGTTTATTGTTCAGTTCCAGATTTACCTGATGTCAGTGAACATGCCATGTTTAGTTAGCTCACCTCTGATTGGCTGAGAGTCAGCAGTAGAGAGAGCTGGGAACGGCGGCTAATTCTGGAGCTAAGTTATGGGGTTTTTCTAGTTATTCTGGTGTTGGCTACGGTCCACAGTATCCTGTATGAAGGTTCAATAAACCAGCAGAGAACCAGATAAAGTCTCACTCATTCATCACAGAGGGTCACTACAATATGTTGACCTGTTTTTACAACTTGACCCATGTTGGTCAGTGTTTCTTCCTGTTCCCAGTTTTATTCTATTTAATTTCACTTCCATGGAGGCGGCTTTCCTTTTCTTCCAAGCATCAGAAGAGTCTGACTTACGCTGGGAGCCATAATGAAGGACAAAAAGTTAGTGAATGTAGCACAATCCAAGGTGGAGTACAACCAGAGAATGGAAACAAAGCTGTTTGATAGCACCGTGTGACGACGTATTCATCGGCTCTGATCGTCAACTAGTTCTATGTAACGATGAAACGCTGTAGGTCGAGGACATCCTAAAACGAGGACTTATTGTATTCTGAAAAAAACACTACTGCCCTTGTCGCATCAGCATGGACACAAACTTTGGACGGACTCTGGCAAAGGGGTCCATGCAAACTCTTGCAGATTTGTGGAGATGACAAAATTATCGTTACTTTCTTTCGAACTCTTGCAAAAGAATAAAACCGGCCTTAGTCGAACCAGTTAGCCAACTACTCCTCAGTGTTGGAATCTTACATTTACCAAGTCTTCTGCTGGTCGGGATCAAAAGCATTACCTGAGGCAGGAATACCTCACTGGCTGTACAGTACTGTCAGGGTTTCACTTTTGTAGCTTTCGATATCCAGTCGATCTGTAACGACAATAAACTACTCACCAGAACACTTCCTCTGACCACAACACAAGGAAACATAAACACAAAAACTTCAGCAATCAGGCCTATGAGAAACTAGAAAACAAGAATTAAGCAAACATGACAGCTTCCAAACAGAATCCAATCTAATGAGCTAGCTTGCTCATTGGAATATGAGAAACATTTCAGACGTTTTACCTACAAATAAAATGGCATTTAACCTGCTTAAATCATCTACTTGGTAACAAACGGTCTGATCTTCTGTTTGATTTTGTTTATAATCACATTCACCACATTCCAAATCATCTCACCAAACCAACGTCGAAGCTACAAAAATAAAACCCAAGCTATGATAAATACACATTAACTGTTAGGCCCTGTTTGTCCAATTAGTGAAAATGATTGAACCAGCTTCACCACAGTTGAAAACAACATTTTTAAGGCTTAAATATGAAGTCTCCATGTGTACGTGTGATGCCGTCATAGAGTCGGAGATCTTATCGAATACCTTTCTAAGTGGTGTAGTGGAAGATTGTATTGTTAACTTTATATAAATGATGAATTCTACAGGGAAAGAAATGTGAATACTGTTGCATTTGTCAATAAAGAAGTACAAATAACAAGATAACTGTGCTGAAATTAATAAAGTGCAACATGATTTACAAAAACAAAGAAACACACATTTAGTGAAAAAAATGGAAGTTTCTCAATCAAACTTAAATATTTATTCATAAAACTCTAAGTCCCGCTACAAAAAGAGTATGTTACTGTAAAATCTTACATCTTTAATTTTTACATTTCCCCCCTCAACAAGCGTTGTCGTATCCCTTATGATATATAAAAAGACAAAACTATACAGTGACCAAGTTTTATAGTGTCTTTGGTACAAACTGTCAGTAATACCTCTGATTACAGCTCCCTCATCTGGGTCATAAAAACCACTGTCCGAACACATCAAGCATCACGTTAAGAAATTTCTGAAGCAGTTCTTAATGTGTTCCCAAACTTGACGTGTTTTGAAAAAGACGTTTGAGTTTTACTCGCAGCTCTTTCCATCAGTGAGATCTTAATATACCCCCAAACTGGAGCAGAAAATCCCAGAAATCCTCGCCAACAGTAAAATAATTAGAAGACCAAAACCAAAGTCAAGATTTCTCCCATTTTTGGTTTAGGCTATAACAATAGCTAGTTAGCTTACTGGTTAGCAAGCTACTAGCTGGCTAGCACAGGTACGGTTGAGGTACTTTAGTCCAGGAAACGTGAAAGTTTGTTGTCATAATATTATACTGGTCCTACTAATCTGGAATTTTTGATTATTACATTTTAAACCTGCAACGACCCTGAAGACGCTGCTTCCAGTCGGCATGCTAAGCTACGCTAACATGCTGCTGAGTGTAATTTAATAATGAAGATTGTAAATTAGTCCTAATTTGCGAACTTCCACTTATAATTTTCTTTGGGTAGCAACAGCAATAGTAAGCTTGTTTTCTAGCTAGCAAGCTAATAGCTAAATAGCCTGACAAGTGTCCAGTCTTTATGCTAAGCTAAGGTGCTGCAGAGTGTCATTTTGTTATCAAGGATTGTAAATTTGTTAAAAAATGCAAATGTAAATTTTACTTATTACTTTGGGTGAATCCAACAATAGCTAACTAGCTCACTGGTTAGCAAGCTAACAGCTGGCTAGCCTAGGTATGGTCTGGGGACTTTATCTCAGAAAGTTTTCTGTTTGAATAATTCAAGTAATAACAAATATTGTACATGTTTTCCTTACTTGCAACCTTAAACTTTGCTAATGACATTGGGTGGCTACGACGATAGCTAGCTAGCACACTGGTTAGAAAGCTAGTAGCTGCCTAGCCCAGCTAAGGTCTGTTAGCTTCTAGAAATGATGGCAATTACTGGTGTTTTCCTTAAAGTTAATTAGTTGTCACTGGACATGAAATAGTTTCAGTAATTCTTAGGTTTGTACAATTTATTTTTTTTAAATTATTTTTAGTTGAATGTTGAAGGTTGCTGCACGTATCTGAGGAAAGATAAGGAATCTCCACGGCTACAAAGTCAGAATTACAAAGTTCAACCCCTTCTCTCATGACGTTGAGGGGTAAAGCTGATGTTGACTGAATTCTGCAAACAGGGAACTGAAATCTAAAGGCATTACTGAAGACAACAACTGTAATATTGGCATATAATCCATCTCAAGTGCTACTGAACAAACATAGAACATCTACAGACTCAAAACAAACCACTGCTGATGGACGAGAACCTCCTCTGGATTTACGCTTCTCCCACAAAAATCTCTATGAAAAACAGCAACGCCTTCTGGTAGAAAATCACTGATAGCAAAAGGAATTAAGGCACATAATGGTCCTGACAGGCTGAGGTCAGTCTGGAACGTTGGTCTGCTTTAGTTCAACACATTCAAGCTCAAAAAGAATCATTAAAACAGGAAAGGGAGAGAAGTTCACAACCTAAAAAAGCACAACTCAGATTGTTTTCTCAAAAGTTCCGATGAAGAAAAAGGTCTTGAACCAGCAGCAGTGAATATATATTTCTATATAATATTGAGTATATATTACATTAGTAGTGTGTTGAGATGTGTGTACAGCGAGGAGGCATCGCACAGCAAATCTCCTCCTTCCGTCGTTCAGCAGCCGTACGGAGACACAGTCTCTGCTTCGTCTGTCCACTGACCGTCCTTCAGTTTGTTGTAAATCTGTGGAGCAGTGAGACAAACCAGGAGACATTTGGTAAACAAACGACGACGAGGAGACAAATGTCCTGCATAAGTGGAAACAAACCCGGAAAAACAGCAGACAAGGCAAAGAAAACCTAAAGACTGATGAAGGAAATAACACAAACCTTCTAGTGTCACTCCTTCATTCCATTTCCCTCAGTTATCCACAATTCTTCCATCTGTTATTATGTGTTACTGTCTGCCAGACCTCCTCCTATCTTTCGTTGTCACACCTTTGCTATTCCCAACTATTTGCTCCTGGATTCAACCACCTTTTCTTCTTTGTTGTCTTACCCTCTGTTACTGATTAGCAACCAAACTAACTTCTATTCACCTTTGCTATCTGGAACTGTTTGCCAGACCTCTCGATTCAACCACCTTTTGTTCTTTGGAAAATCCAGTTATACTTTAGTGTCTCGTTTTTGTTGTCTTGTGTCTCGTTTTTGTCGTTTTGTGTCTCTCCAAATGAATCGCTATTCTTTCTTGTATCTACATATGGTCCCCTCCCTATAAATTGTGTCCTTTCCAGATGTTCTGGCTCTTCTTACGTCCACAGACTCATGCTCTGTGTTGGTCAGCCCTCCGTATGCCAGAATAAACTCTCCACTATAGCAAACTTCCAACGACTAAGAGTGAAATTTCTTCAACAAGACCTAAAAACTAAAGAATAAGAAGCTAGGAAGCTAACAGCTAAATAACCTGACGACTATACAGACTTCAATCTAAAGACGTTGTCAAGTTTTATTTTTGATTTGTTGAAAAAGAAGCTCTGATGAATGAAAACTAAATAAAGAACAGAAGTGCTGCCAGAAATGAGACATTTGAGAAGGACAGACATACTTCTGGTACCTGGCAATGATGTGTTTGACCATCCTGTCCGTGATGCCTGGACACACTTCTTCAGCCAATCGGATGTTGCGTTCCAACTCCTCGATGGCCAATCGCTGCTCAGAGTGCTCCTTGTGTTGCTGTTTCAACTACAGAAGAAGATAATGCAGATGGATGGACATTTAGGGGCAGTGGTGGCGCAACGGTTAAGTCTCTGGACTACTGATCAGAAGGTCAGAGGTTCACTGTTGGGTCCTTGAGCAAGGCCCTTAACCCTTCCTGCTCCAGGGGGCGCTGTACCGCGGCTGACCCCTCGCTCTGACTCCCCCAATTGGGGAGAGATGTGAAAATCAGAATTTCCCCTCGTGGGATTAATAAGGGATAATAAATAAATAAAAATAAAAAATTCTGTCTTATTTATGTCTCTTTACAGTAAATTACATCTAATTTTGTTAATTTCATGTCATTTTGATTGTTTTAAAATTTTGTTTGCTGTTTTGCGTGTTATTTTGATCATTTTGTGCTTTTTTCTGTATTTTTTGAGTATTTTTTGTTGTTTTGCATCTCTTGGCAGTCATTTTGTGTCCTATTTTGTCTTATTTTGGTTGCTGTGTGTCATTTTTGTTGTTTTACATCCTTTTATAGTTATTTTGTGCCACATTTTGATTGTTTTGTTTGGCGTTTTTGGTCATTTTGCATCTCTCTATGGCCATTTAGTATGGCATTTTTGTTGTTTTGCATCTTTTCACAGTCATTTTGTGTCTTATTTGTGTTTGAAAGAGGAAAAAGTGGATTTTGTCAGATGGATGGAGGGAGGGATGGACAGAGACAGATATAAGCAAAATAAATACTAACTAAATACTACCTAAGTACTGACCTCAGTGAAGACTGGAGAGATGACTGTAGTCAGACTGGCAGATTTACTCAGCTGATCCTGACCCTGGACATAAAAAATAACTCCATTATTTACTGTTTACAGCAGCTGTTTCCAGATGAATCTTCTTAAATCCGTACGTATCGGGTACTGACCACTCCGTTGAGGGCGGTCCTTCCGTCCGGCTTCTTCTTCCTGACGGTGGTGAAGGACCACTCTGGAGACTCGCTGTTCTCTTTGTTGCTGGACTCGCTTCACACAAACATATCGTTTCTCCATGAACACATGAAACAAAGCTAAAAACCGAGCTGCTGCCGGAGATAAAGCAGTGATTTACCCTTCAGAGTCGTCGGAGCTGCTGTCGCTGTGTCCTTCCTGCTTCCACCTCCTGAACCTGTCGATCAGCTCGCTCAGGTACGACGTCTTCTTGCAGTGTTTGACGATGAACTTGTGTTTGAGGAGCTCTTTGGCTGTCGGACGCTGCAGAGAAGGAAGAACAAAACGTCTGAATGGCAGCTTCATTCAGTAGCTTTGCACTGCCAATTTCTGAAACAATCACAATATTTACAGCTTTTTAACCCTACTGTTGTCCTCATTTACAGACACCAAAAAATATTGTTTCCTTGTCTGAAAAAAAAAACAAAAATTCTGCAAAAAAAAATTCCCCAAATTTCTGAAAATATGCAAAATCTTCAGGAAGAAAATTCCAATAATTCCTTAAACGTTTCCCTTGAAAGTTTTATTTTTAAAAAAATTCCCCGAATTTGGCAAGAAAATTTGTGTAAATATTTTCAAAAAATGAGTAAAAATTTTCCACAAAAATCCTAAAAATATCTAAAGTGATTCCATATATATCAGTAAAACTTCTAATATTTTCTTGAAGAACATTCACAAACATTTTTATGTGAATGTTCTTAAGAAACATTTTTAACATTTTTTTTTCACCAAAAAAATGTTCAAAGATTTCCCAAAAATGTTGAAAATGTGGACATCAGATGTTTCACTGTGAATATATATATATATTTTCCCCCATATTTTCAAACTTTAAACCGGGTCAATTTTGACCCACAGGACGACACGAGGGTTAAAACAGAAAACAGCTGGGTTAAAAACCAGAATCCTCAGCGTCCACCAGGGGGCAGCAACATGCAGCTAGAACCACAGAGAAGCTGCTGAACATGAAAAACATGGACAGACTCAAACCACAGAAACTCAAAAACGACATTAAAACTACTGAAATTAAAGTAAGTACACCCCAGTGTTTATCTGAACATTGACTTTTTATGTTTGAAATATTTACACCAAAAACAAAAGTGAAAACAAGTTCTTACAACTGACATAAAAACTGCACCTGGATCATATTTTTGCACTATTCTCACTTTGGCTTTTGTCGTTTTGCTCTACTGTGGACGTACAGTCATGGAAAAAACTGATAAGACCTCCCTGGTTTTCTTCATTTTCTTTTTTATTCAATACCTGGTACCACTAAAGGTGCATTTGTTTGGACAAATATAATGATAACAACAAAAATATCTGATAAGAGTTAAATTTCAGAGCTGATATCAGACATTTTCCATGGTTTTCTAGATAATAACCAAAGTCTCTTCAGTTCTTCCATCAATATCTATAGCATTGTTCTGCCAAAAACAGCTTTTAGGATTCCATGTTTTCTTTTCTGTCTGTTTCAGTCACATGTCGTTTTGTGTCTCGTTTTTGTCATTTTCTGTCTCCTTTATATCTTGTTTTTGTTGTTTTGTGTCTCGTTTTTGTCGTTTTCTGTTGTTTTTGTCATTTTGTGTCTTCTTTTTGTCATTTTGTGTCTTCTTTTTGTCATTTTGTTGCCTTTTTGTCATTTTGTGTTTCGCTTTGGTCGTTTCACATAACTGCATTCACCCTGTTCTATCCAGACTGAAACTACCCCAGATGGTCACTGATCCACCCCCATGTTTTACTGTAGGGGCAGACAGTCTGGTTTGTAGCTTCTCCAGGCTTCCTCCTAACCAGGAAGTTGGCTGGATGGACATCAACTGAAAACTGGATTCATCCCTGAAGAGAACCTTAGTCCAGTCATCAACAGTCCAATCCTTGTGATCCCAGCAAAGAGTAACCAGCTTTCCTCTGCCTTTCCTTGATGAAGGGCTTCTTCCTGCCCTGTGGGACTTCAGACCAGCTTCAACAAGTCACTTTCCAACTGTCCTTGCTGGACAAGTCCCATTTCTCCACAGTGTCCACTCATTTTAAGGTCCCTGGAGGTCTGAGGATGATTCCTGACAGGAACAGATGAGTGACGGTCATCTGGTGGGTAGAAAGACGTTTCCTGACCAGCTAGCAGTTTGGTAGAACCATGTTGGGCTGTTTTTTTCTTGGTGGAATGAACGTCTGTCTTGGAGATCTTCAGGTTTTCCGCTACCTGTCTCTCACTCATGATGGCTGCCTTTGTGGCTTCACATAATTCTTTAGTTTTAGGCGTTCTGTGAGAGCTGACAGCTTTGGAGTTTTGTTATGGCTTGAATGTCAGCAGGAAACCACTCTAGGCCTTTGCATACTGCTGCTGATGACATGAAATGTCCTCTTATAGATCCTGGAATACAATGAAGCTGGAGCAGGTCAGTTAGGACATAAAGTATGAAGGAATCAGCTGCATTTGAAGTCCTGTTCACTGTATTCTTCAGGTAGTAAACCTTTAGTGGTACTAGGGATTGAAATGAACAAGAAATTGAAGAAAACAAGGGTGGTCTGATCATTTTTTCCATGACTGTATATAGCGGTCACATCAGTGTCATGGAGTAAAAGTGCAGTATTTCCTCTTGAATGCAGTAAAGTATAAGGTTGCATTAAATAGAAGTACAGCCTAAAGTACAGTACTGTATAAAACAGTGGTACTATCATGACAGATTCTGAGCGTTTGTCTTACAAAGGCGGGGTCTTTGTTGAGGCAGGCCTCGGTGAACTCCTTGAAGCTCTTGGAGAAATCCCCGGTCAGCGTGGGAGGAGGAGATTTGGGGATGTGGAAGAGGACTCTCATCGGATGCATGTCGGAGTTCGGAGGTTCTCCTTTGGCGAGTTCGATGGCTGTGATGCCCAGAGACCAAATGTCGGCCTGGAAGGGAAACAAACGGAAGCTTGGGTTGAAATCTTGGGTCATTCCATCTCAAATCATCAGTTTTTTAGAACTATTTCTGCTGGAATGTCTAAGTGCCGCCTGATTTTTTTAAAAATATGGATATTTATGAAGATGTACAGTACGTTTCAAAAGTTTGGGGTCACCCAGACAATTTAATGCTAACAATGAAAACTCACACTTGTAGTTGCTCTACATTAATTAAAGTTGTTCTAAAGGAGTTAAAGTTGCTCCGTAATAGTTAAAGTTGCTCTAAAATGAGTTAAAGTTGCACTTCATGAATTTTTTTTTGAATATTTTCTGCAATAAACTGTTTAAACTTTCAGCACATTTTTCTCACATTGAAATCTGAGTCTGTTTGAACAACAACATCTGAGGAACTATTAAAGATAAAACTTGAAGCTTTCAACGTTATTTCTCATATCACTGATTCAGAATCTGTAATATCGGACAAATATATCAAATGATGTCTGATTATGGCTGAGCTGAGTGAGGTGTTTGGTTGAAAGTTGTGTTTTTGTTTGACGCCCACCGACCATCTGTCCACCTGCTTGGATGTCTCCTCAGACCAGACGCTATCTGTCCAACCCTCTGTCAGGTCACATTACTGTTTAACTCCGTTACACATCCACCATATGGCAGCAACAACAACACACAATCCCACCAAAACCTCAAGTGGCACAAACTTTACACAACCCAAACAAAAACAACTCGTCCTGTAGAACAGGAATTTTACATGTTGGGGGTTCGAAAGTCTCACCAAAGAAAGAGCTCGACTCATAAAACACCCAATATGTTGAAATGTTGCTTCTTAACATCAATTAAATTCAGCTTTTTAGACAATAATTAAGCAAAGAAAAGACTAACGTCGAAGTGAAGCAGATTTCAACAGAGTAAAGTCTAGTACATAAAAATCTAAAATGTGATTGACCATGATTCAATTTTAAAAAGCAATAAATGGTGAATGGGAACTTTTTATAGACCCTGTAAGAAGAAAAGTTGTGTTTTCTTCGTTTGGTCTCCAGTTACGTAACAAACCGTCGCCACCATTTCAACAAGTTACACTTCATCTTCCTCCCCTTTAGAAAGACTGAAACCAGAAACCTCCAACACGTTGCTCCACCTGCCTCCTTATTTAAGGACTTTAAACTCTATACATGCATCTAATTAGTCACAAACTACAAGAGTTACACAATAATCAACAGTGGAAATTAAAGATATTTTCAGGTTAAAACTGCTGTGGTTGAAATTGACAAAACTTGTCTTGCAGAACTGTTATTTTAAGATTTTACCAGAGAACTTCAACTTTCATCTTCATGTTGTTTCAATTTGTCCAAAACTACTTAACTGACCAAAATGTCTCATAATTTGTCCAAGATTAAAGCTAAAAAAAAAAAAAACTCAGAAAGGAGCTAAACATTGTTCAAAATGCCTCAAATTTATCCAAACTGGCACCAAAGCTTTCCAAAACAACAAAAGGTTTCCCAGAATAACTCAAGAATTGGTCAAAAATGACTAAAAAATGGGCCAAAATTACTCAAAAGCGGTCCACAAAGACTTAACACTGGTTTAAAATGAGTCAAAAATGGTCCAAAATGACTCCAAAGTGAGTGGTCCAACGTGACTCCAAAGTGGTCCAACGTGATTTCAAAATGGTCCAAAATAACTCAAAAATGGTCCAAAATGACTCAAAATGGTCTAAAATGACACAAACCTTTCCTGAACGTGACTCCAAATTTTGCAATACATTTTAGAGCCAACTTTGAGCATCAATATTATGGGATGTATCGTAGTTTGAACAGTAAAACTGCAGCATCTGAAGTGTTAAATACATCCATAATAAAAACTATTTCTACCACAGTAGGATTAATGTGTATCAGATGATCCTGGTATAAATGATCCTTTAATTTGCTGCTGGTTGGTTCTGAGCAAACATGAATCAAACCACATGAAGCCGACACGCCCTGATGGATCCACCTTACCTCCAAAACACACCTTGTACAGGTGAGTAAAAACAAAAGGACGTCGCCTCGTTACGTAACTCCATAAAGGAGCTTTGTTGACTCTGTTAGCTGGTAAAGCGGCCTTTGACTGCAGCAGGTGCAGCTATTAATACTGTGAATCATGGCTTCTGTTTTTCTGTTTGGCCTCGTGTCTGAAGCACCAACATAGAAGAAGAGGAGGGAAGCCCTCAAACACAACACCTGGAGACTCGCGGTCACACAAAGCTTCACATCAGATGCAAATAGAAGCCAGGCGACGGTGAAAATCATGCAAACCACCTCAAAGCCGACAACAAATCCACGTGGACACGGTCGCTATGGCAACACAGCGGTGTGAAAGCAGCAGGGGGAATCCCAGAGTCATGAGGGGTCATTTACAAACCTGAGGGGCTTTTAATGAGCAGATGTGGAGAAAAGACTGATGACTAAATCAGTCTCCTGTTAAACCCAGCAGCCTCAGAAACGCTGCTGTTAGCCAACAAAAGTCAGCTTCTGCTTTCTAGATATAAATAAATAAGGGTGCAGCATTGTTTCTGGCACAACAGGAAGCTTAGAAATAGAAAATTATGTAACATTAAGTCCCTATTTCTCACTGATATCCAGATATTTGGCAAGCAGAGAGCATTGTGGGAGTTTAGCAGCAACGGGCACCATGACAAAGACTTACTGGGTAGTTAATGACCTCCAACCAGAGCTGATATGAGAACGTTCTTCCTACACCACCTTTTAGTCGTAGGAGTTTCAGTCGAAACCAGCCGGACTTCTCTGGAAGACGTTTCTTCAATTTAATTTTGTAACATTTTTGATCATTTTCTGTCTTGTTTCGGTTGTTTTTTCATTTTATATCATTTTTTTTGTTATTTTCTGTTTGTTTTGGTTGTTTTTGTCCCATTTATTGTAATTTTGTAATGTTTTTGGTCATTTTCTTTCTTGCTTTGGTTGTTTTTGTCCCATTTTTTGTCATTTTATAATATTTTTGGTTGCTTTTGTCCCATTTTTGTCATTTTATAATATTTTTGGTTGTTTTTGTCCACCTTTTTGTCATTTTATAACATTTTTTGGTCATTTTCTGTTTTGTTTGGTTGTTTTTGTTCCATTTTTTGTCATTTTGTAATGTTTTTGGCCATTTTCTGTCTTGCTTTGGCTGTTTTTGTCCCATTTTTGTCATTTTGTAGCGTATTTGGTCATTTTCTGTCTTGTTTTGGTAGTTTTTGTCCCATTGTTTTGTCATTTTGCAACATTTTTGGTCATTTTCTGTCTTGTTTTGGTAGTTTTTGTCCCATTGTTTTGTCATTTTGCAACATTTTTGGTCATTTTCTGTCTTATTTTGGTTGTTTTAGTCCCATTTTTTAACCATTTAGTGACGTACACATGCAAAACACATGCCTGTCCTCACCGTAAAGTAATTTTTTTAAAATAAGATTTCATCCGTTGGAAATGATATAAGGACTGAGCTGTCAGAACATTTCCAAACGGCTAAAATGCTCATAGAATTCATTTCTGTCACATCAAGTTCAGACTCTCCTGTGATGTTCTGTCCTCAGCAGTGGACCTCTTTCTGAATCTGTTTTTGATTCTAAAGTGTCTGAACGTGGTGTTTGAAGGCGTGAACATCCTCAGCGACCAACCTTGGAGTCGTAGGCCGACTGCTGGATGACCTCCGGCGCCATCCAGAACGGCGTTCCCACGAAGGTTTCCCTCTTGATCTGAGTGTCCGTCAGCTGACCGGCGACTCCGAAGTCGGCCAGTTTGACCTGACCGTGCTCCGACAGCAGGACGTTGGCAGCTGCAAACAAACGTTACAGATTCTGGTTAATCAACACCGAGCTCTTCTTTCTCTCTGACATATTTTACATTTTTACTGGATGAACTGTAGCAACAATAGCTGCTAATAACACACAAGTTGAAAATTAAATACATGATAGCCTCTTGGTGAAGAATATTAAGGTTATTGGTTCACATGTTGACTGTAAAAAAAGCAAAAACAGGCAAAAACTATCAAAAATATGTATGTTTACAAATGGTAGTTTGTTCCTCTTTAATGTGTGACAGTTTTACTGTATTTAAATGTATATAAAAATATAGATATTTGGCGTCATTTCCATTGTTTTCTGCAGATTAATTTATATTTTCTGGTTCCTTTGCTGCCAGATTTTACAGGAAGTTTCTCACAGTCCAGGAAGTGTTCAGATTTAAGATGGTACAAAAGTGAATTATGGGAAGTGTAGTGTTTCTGTAGCTTCATCCATAACAAATTTTCAACAATAAGGACATTTCTAAGTGACTCAAACTTTTGAACGGTAGTGTAATAAAATACAGTAAAAATAAAGAAGAAAATATAGTAAAAATACAGTAAGAATATAGTAAAAAAAAGGGAAAATATAGAAAAAAATAGCAAAAATACAGGAAAATATAGTAAAAATTTCATAAAAACAAAAAAAAGCAAAAATACAGTAAAATATATATTAAAAATAAAACAAAATATATTAAAAATACAGCAAAAAATATATTAAAAATACAGCAAAAATACACAAAAAATATAGTAAAAATACAGTAAAAATACACACTACCAAACTACTAAACTCGTACCACTAGAAGATGGTGTAGGAAGAACGTTCTCACATTAGTTCTGGTCGGAGGTTATTAAGGACCCAGTAAGTCGTTGTCATGGTGACCGTTGGTGCTAAACCCCCATAATGCTCTTTGTTGGTCCCTAATAATCCAGAATCCTCACCTTTGATGTCTCGGTGGATCTTCTTCTCAGAGTGCAGATAATCGAGTCCCTTCAGGATCTCCTTCAGCATGGTGGCGATCTGAGACTCGTCGAACGGACCGGCTCGCAGCTGCACACAAACACACGCATGTAAAAACACACGCATGTAAAAACACACGCATGTAAAAACACACGCATGTAAAAACACACGCATGTAAAAACACACACGTCAGGTGATGACACAGATCTCAGAGAGCCAGAGGCTGCAGGAACTCCCAGTTCAGTTTAACTCCAGACAAGACTCAACAGGAAACCAAAAACACACCAGACTGGGAGATATTCTCATTTATTTTACTTTTTTAAATTTCTTCTCCTAAACTAAAGCATCACAGAGACTCAAACTTCCTCAGAAAACCTCACAAAAACTTATTTTTCTGGAATTGTGGTTGATTTATTTGGACATAAATTTGTATAAGAATGAAAATCCACCAAATGAAGCATAATTATACTACTATAAAGATGAAACTGAGAAGAATTCTGCCTAATTAAGAAAGAATTTCTATTATACGATAAAACCTTCTGACAGATTCAGTTCTTAATTTATTTTAAACAAATGTCAGAAAGTTGTATTCAGGCGGTCAGACTGGTTTCATAACATGAAATTTTTGTCTCGTTTTTGTCCATTTTTTTGTTACTTTGTAACTTTTTTAATTAAATGTCTTGTCATTTTTGTCGTTTTCTCTCATTTTTGTAATACTTTGTCTGACTTTTGTCATTTTGTTTCATGTTTTAGTCATGTTTGTCATTTTAGTCCTTTTTGTGTCGCTTGTGTTTTTTGTCTACTTTTTGTTCGTTTTGTCATTTTTTGTCTCGTTTTGTCCACTTTTTGGTGCTTTGTAAGTTTTTGTCCAATTTTTTTGTGTCATGTTTTTCGTTTTCTTTTTCATTTTGTCTTGTTTTTTTGTCTTTTTCTGACTGATTTGTTTGTCATTTTGTGTTTGTTTTATTTGTAGTTTTCTGTATCATTTTGGTGTTTTTTGTCTCATTTGTGTTGCTTTTCATTGTTTTGTCATTTTGTTCCTTTTTTGTCATTTTGTGACAAATTTTTGTAATATTTTGTTGTTTTTTGTCTATTTTTTGTCTCTTTTTTGTTTTGTTTTGTGTCTTCTGTCTTATTTTTTTTGTTGTCTTGTTTCTCACTTTCGTCATTTTCTGTCTCGTTTTAGGAATATTTATCTTTTTTGTTGTCTGACTTCTGCAAATGTCAGAAAGGTTTTATAGGCGATCAGACTGGTTCAGTTTAATTCATGACTCGACATGCCGTCAGAATCACCAGGATATATTTAGATGTAAATATTACTCACATGGATTTCTAACGTTTTTAAATAATTTTTTCCTAAACTACAGCTTTGTGTAGTTTCAAATTTCCCCACAGAACTCAATCTTGCCCAGATATTTTTTTAAGATAAGATAAAGATAAAGTTCTTTATTTCTCCCCACTCCAGGGGAAATTTACATTGTTACAGCAGCTTTATTTACAATATATACAAGGGTGGCAAAATTTTTTAACAGAAAAAATAAAAATAAAGTTTAATGAAATTAAATTAAATTTTTTTGCATTTTGAGGTAATTTTTGTGGCTTTATTTGGACACCAATGTGGATAATGATCAGTGAAAATTTACCAAATGAAGCTGAATTATTCAGTTACACAGAAGAAATTGAGTTTAACCCATTTAACTCTGTATAAAGTAAAACTGTGTCGGGGTGTCCAACATGAGGCCCGTGGGCCAACAGCGCTCCTCCAGAGGGTCCAATCCGGCCCTCAAAGTGTAAAAATTCCAGAGAAGACATTAACTGCAGATTGTAAATTAGTAAAACTACAAATTTAAAATAATTTCTAGACCATGACAAGTTGTTTTGATCAGAAAGTAAAATACTAGATTGTTCATTGTTCTTTTGTCGTTTTGTGTTTCCTTTTTGTCTCGCTTACGTTTTTTTGTCTCATATTTGTCATTTTGTTTTGCTTTATTCGTTGTTTTGTGCGTCGTTTTTGTTGTCTAATTTTTGTCGTGTGTCCATTTTTTAATGCTTTCTAACTTTATTCAAATTTTTTGTCTCTTTTTTTGTGTTGTCTCGTGTTGTCTCATTTTTTGTCCTTTTGTTTCTCGTTTTTGTCGTTTTGTGTCTCATTTTTCTAATATTTTGCCTTGTTTTTGTTGTTTTTTGTCTTTTTTATGTCTGACTATCGTTTGTGTCATGTTTTTGTCATTTTGTATTTTTTTGGTCTCACTTGTGTATGTCTATTTTTGTTTTCCTTTTGTTTCTCACTTTTGTCATTTTTGTCCATTTTTTTTCATTTTTTGTTGCTTTGTAACTTTGTCACATTTTTTGTCTCTTTTTGTTTTGATTCGTGTTGTTTGTCTCATTTTGTTTCTCATTTTTTTCGTTTTGTGTCTCGTTTTTTGTAATATTTTGTCATGTTTTTGTTGTTTTTTTGTCTTTTTTTGTTGTTTTGTTTCTTGCTTTTGTCATTTTTGGTCTAATTCTTGTCATTTTTCCATTATTTTGTCACTTTGTAACTTTTTTTGTCATTTTTTTCTCTTTTCTTGTCCTGTTTCCTGTTGTTTATCTAATTTTTTGTCATGTTTTTGTCATTTTGTGTCTCATTTTTGTAATATTTTGTCTCTTTTTTGTCTGACTTTTGTGGTTTTGATCCTCCAGTAAATCCTCTATGGTTCAGTTCCAGATGACTAAATGTTGTGTTCCTTTGTCGACACTCTGTGATCTGGAAGTTGTAATGTGGAAATGATAAACTGAGGATGAATGTTGATGAAACTGAATTTATTTTTCTTCAGAAATTTCAGGTTGTTCATGATGTTTAGTAAAAAGATAATTCCTTAAATGTGAACATTTCTGCACTAAAACAAAAGAACCATAAGGAGTTGCGGTTATTCTAAGGTTATTATGCTGTGGTTTTACTGGTTTTACTGGTTTTACTGGAGATCAGACTGGACTGGATGTAGAACCTGGAATAAGATGAGTTTGACTCTCCTGATCTTTGTGATAAAACCCTCTTTGAGGTTGAACTCTTTCAACAAATTCTGAACAAATGAAGCAAATATTGCAACCATTACCGCTCTCATCCATTATCCGAGTCCCTATTCTTGTATTAGAGTTAGTTCAGGATCAGTAAATCCAGCTAAAACGTGGATAAAGACTCACCAAGTCCAGTGCTGATCCTCCTCCAAGATACTCCATGATGATCCACAGTTTGCTGCCCTGAAGGACCAAGAATCAGTTCAATAAATGGACAGAAAATTTAAATAATATGCAAATAAAATATCTTTAATGTAATGTTTAATATGAGAATAAAGCCAAAACACTGCACTAAACCACCTCTGACTCAGCAAGAACAAAATTTCTCCTATATTTCCCATCAAACATAGTGGGAAAGTAAAAGGTTCTGACCTTCAGGTAGGATCCATAGTACTTGGTGATGTAGGGACTGTCACACTGGCTGAGCACCGTGATCTCCTGCTGGATGTCCTCGATCTCATCCTCGGCCTCTTCCAGGTCGATCGTCTTTATGGCCACGACGCTCTGGGTGCGATTATCGATGCCTTTAAACACCTGATGAGAGTCCAGACGAAGACAAGAGACAACGAGATGATCGCAAGAGGAAGAGAAACATGGAACGTAATGAAAGAAATGGACAAAACTGGAAAAAGAAAACTGAAATTCAAGAGCTAAACTTGGACTGTAGCTTCAGTAAATCCAGTAAAAACACTAAAAAAAACAACCAGGGTTCATAGTAAAATGTTAAAAATGACGCCCACCTCTCCAAAAGAACCTTTTCCAATCCGATCCAACTTGGTGAACAACTCTTCTGGATCGATCTGAGAACTCTGAGGAGAGAAGAAAAGAGTTGGTAAGGCTTTATATTCACTCTTAAAATTAAATTATCTGAGAAATTGAGCATTAAATTGACCCAAGCTAAGTCAGAACTCTATTTATATCCACTGGATGATGGTATTAATAATGATGGGGGAGGGAAAATCATTCAAACATTTATTCATGAGGACGTTGATGTTGGGAAACGTCTTGAAAATTAATTAAAATGACATTTTTTTTCATATAAATGAAGCATATTAAGAATTGCCGGACACCAAATCTAACGTCAGCTCTGGTTGGAGGTCATTAACGACCACAGAAGTCTTTGTCATGGTGCAGGTTGCTAGCTAGACCTTCACATTACCCTGCTACAGAAACACCAAAAACCTCCTGAACCATCCACAACAATCAAAAATCAGCTGCTGCACAGCCATGATCTTTCAGTTGGAGGTCATTAACGGTAACAAAAGTCTTTGTCATAGTGCCCGTTGCTAGATAAACTCCCACAATGTTTGCCAACATGACCTGTCTGTAGTTCCGGTAACCGCCTCCACTGATCATTACAGCAAAAAGCTAACGTAGTGGAGTTTAGCAGGTGTATAATTAATTAGGAATATATCTGATTAAGATTTTTTTTGCACAAAATTTGATCCTCTGTCAACATCAAGTCGCAGTCTGACACTATTTTACTACATAATAAACACCTGAAGTACATTAAAATTATCATTAAAGTTAAAAGCACCAAGAAAAACAAACAGTTTTTCTGCATCCAAGCTGGATGATCCTAGTTTGCCTTAAACATGAGTTCTGGTTGGAGGTCATGAACTACTGCGTAGGTCTCTGTCATGGTGCCCGATGCTAGCTAAACCCCACAACGCTCTCTGCTTTAACATGAACTGCTTTAAACAGCTAATCCACAGCACCTTTTCTGACAAGCATGACCTTCTCCTTGACCTTCCTCTTCATACTTTTATGGAAACTGTACTATTTATGACTATCCCAAGCTCCTTGTCACTGATAATAATCATACTAGAGGTGATGTAGTGCACGAACTTGGAGATAAGGAGAGAAAAATGTCAACAAAATGGATTTTTTTCATTCTTCTGTTGCTGTTCTGTGTAATATTCTTCTTTTCAAATCATCGAAATGTTCAAAATAAAGTGATAAACATGAAATCATTCTTGTATGGATCAAAATATAAAACAAAAACAAATTACTATTTTGAACCAGAATGACAAAAATGTCATAAAATCACATTGATTCTTATATGGGTCATTTTAGACCCACTTATGGACAAGTGTAGGGAGCAGCTAAGGGTTAAAGACAACAAAAATATAAATAAATCAATAAATAAAGCTATAGTGTTTTTCTTTCTTTAAGTTCTCAAGTGTAATAACACAATGAAGCACTGCCAGTCTTTTTTATTCTACACATACCATATCCATACATGTGAAAGGTGTAAATAGTGTTTAATATACATTTATTTATATTCTACTGTTCTTGTTTCTTACTATGAAACATACGAACCTCCCCGGTGACAGATCAAAAACGTTTATCTTAAAAAGAAACTAAAACCAGAATTATTACATCAACTAAACTCACTAAAGCCTCAGAAAGACAGAGTTTCTGTCACATCCCCACAAACTGTTTCCTCACTCGACACTTTGCGACATGACGGCCATGTTGACACACACACAGAACTATCACACACACACAGTAACACACACACACACACACACAACACACACATAGTAACACACACAGTAACACATACACACACACAGAACTATCACACACACACAGTAACACACACACACACACACACACAGTAACACACTGAGCCATGAAGGCAGAAGGAAACCTGACAGTTACAGATAACAGGAACTAAACAGTTTTTATCTGAGGACTCAACTCGCTGCTGCTGAAGCTAAAAGCTGCTTTAAAACAGGAACACAGATGCTTTAAAGAGTTCATAAACCAGAGTTTTACTGTCGTTTACACAGCTTCTGCCTTTAAGATGACAAAACACCGAGTGAAGCTTAAATTAAATTTGCCTTGTCATTCTGACTTCACAATAAAACACCGTAGAGACACTTTTTATGGCACAAATGGTGAATTTTTATGATGTTTGGTGTTAAAAGATAAAAAAGTGGAAGTTTTAGTGTCGACGTCACAAAAACATCAAGATTCTCTAATATTCACATCAAATTTATCTTTATCTACAGAAACTTTATTTATTGAAACAAAGTTTTACTTTCATACTGTGAATATTTACAGAGTTAGACCCAATTTCTTCACTTTTTAATGGACTTTTTCCATCATTTCTGAGCCTCAGAACTTCATCAGTGCAGCAGATAGAACCATGACATTTAGGAGGAGAAACACATCTGAGTTCTGATAAAAAAAAAAAAACTGCAACTAAAATGACTAAAAAAAGCTGGAAAATCACCACAAAAACAGTCAAATTTATCTCAAAAAATAACCTAAACTAACACAAAACAGGTGAAATAGCAACAAAAATTCAAATTTGGCACAAAAACATGCAAAATAGCAACAAAAACGACCAAAATTACCCCAAAAAGACATAAAATCACACAAAAAAGAGCCAAAAGTATCTTGATAGGTTCAGCTATGCCAGCAAAAGTGTGCAAATCACCACAAAAAGGATGAAAATCACCACAAAAAGACACAAAATCACCACAAAACAGGTGAAATTGTGACAAAAGCTCAAATTCAGCACAAAAAAATCTACCAAATAGGACTAAAGTTCCTTCATGACCTCCTCAGAACATCTGGTTCTTCATCTCCAGTAACTTTATCAAAGATCAGAGTTCTACCTTCAGACTGGGAATATTTCCAGAGTTCCATAGAGGAGGGTCCAGATTTATCACTTTTTAATGGTCTTTTTCCATCGTTTCTGATCCTCAGAACTTCATCAGTCCAGCAGATAGAACCATGACATTTAGGAGGAGAAACACATCTGAGTTCTGATAAAAACTGACACCAGATCAGTTTAAATCCATCCCGGGGTCTCAGTCTGAATTGTGGCATTTTGAGGTCATTTGGACATTTTTTTTCACCATTTTTAAACAGATTTTTTAACAGTTTTGAGTCATTTTGTCAACACTGGAGTCTTTGTGAACACGTTTAAAGTCATTTTAGATGACTTTTAAATTGTTCTGGATCATGGTTTTGGCCCGCGGACCGCATGTTGGACACCAGATCATTCTCTAAACCTCAGATGTTCTGCGACGTTCCGTTTGTTCTGAGGACTAAAAACAGAACAGAAGAACCACAGGGACGCCACACCCAGCAGTCGGTCTGAATAAAACCAAACGCTGCTGTAAAACATCTGGATCCACCAGCAGCTGCAACGCTACAAAACTTTACAGTCTGAAACCAAAGCAGGAGGAATAAAAGCTTAAATCCGACTCAGAAACACAACAAATAATCACAACTAGCAGCTTCCAGAGAGACCAGAGCCAGAAAATGACAGAAAAAAGGCCAAAAGTTATCAATAAATCAACATTTCATCAATAATGTTTCACTAAAAGGGGATTTAGATGCAAATGAAGTTGGATAAACACAAACTTCAATAAAAACAATCAGATTCTGGTTGATTTTTAGGGATTAACTCTGATATAAACACATCAGCAGCATCCAGACGTCTTTCCTCTTTAAACATAAACATCTGATTTATAGATTATTTGTGTATAAATCCTTATTTTTCCTCCCAGACTGATTGTCTGACGTTAATAAAGGTGGAAGTAAAACGTTAACCAGAGCTAATGTTGATTTATTTCTGCAGCAGAGAAGGAATCCCTGATGCTTCTAACATTTAATCTGAACTCTAAACTTCCTGAACTTCTCCACATGATTTATGAAGCCGACCGTTAGGTCTCACCTCAATACCTTTCAGAATAACACAATAAAAATATAAATATCACAATAAGGAGACAGGAAAATATGCAATTTATGCTGCTTTGATTTAATAAATCAGTTTTTGAGCATTTATTTCATATTTTAGGGTTCATTCAATCACAGAATTTAGAGTTTTTATTAAAAACTTGCTATCAAAAATCATTTTCATCTTAAATTCTTCACATCTGAGCAAAAACATTGACTGCGAACTGCACAATCTGATTATCTCCTGCTTTAATCTGGGAAAATGTACAATTTTTGGTGCCACAACACGAACAAAAACATGACATACGTGGTCAGAGCTTTTATATTTGATGCAATATTTCAGTTTATTGGCTGAAAATGAATCACGATGAGCTCCATCAAACAGGAATTAGCTCAGTTTATTTACAGGGAAAGAGGATTTAGTCACACTGAACCTGCAGCTGTGTGTTTGGAGGTAAATTCAAGTTAATTATGTGACTTAGCGTCTGTGAGCTGCTAGGTGGCGCTGTGGGGCTACGAGGCTTTAATTAACAGACAGAAGAAGAAACAAACCGAACATCTGGAAGAAGCAGCTCAGTGACGGAACCTCCAATAAAAGTAGAATTTCAAAAGTTATTTTCTGTTTCCATCAACTTTTCTAATATTATAGGATGTGGATGAAATATTTCCAGTGAAAGACGTCATGGTGTTTGTTTGTCTCACATAAAGTCATGGCTTTTATTTACCCTGTAAACAGAAACACTCTGACCTTCAGCTTTAACCAAGCAGGAAAGTTAAATATTCATCCATCATTACTGATTCTGGTTCTGCAAGAAGTAAAAAAAAACAAAAAAAATTGGAAAATTATTCAATAAAAACCAACAGTAGCTGGAAAAATGATTCATCTGGGAGGAAAAAAATGATTCAACACGTCTGGAAATGTTTATTTATCATCATAAAGTTGATGCTGTGAATCATATTAAAGGATTGTTTAAATACAAAACCAAGAAAAGAAGAAAATCTGATTATTTAACATGAAACTAGTTTATTTTAAAGAAAACCTGACCGGGATGCTGACAAAAACAGGACACAAAATGACAAAAACGAGACAAGACGACAAAAACGAGACACAAAACGACAAAAACGAGACACAAAATGATAAAAACGAGACACAAAACGACAAAAACGAGACACAAAACGACAAAAACGAGACACAAAATGATAAAAACGAGACACAAAACGACAAAAACAGGACACAAAATGACAAAAACGAGACGAGAAAAACGAGACTAAAACGACAAAAACGAGACACAAAACGACAAAAACGAGACACAAAACGACAAAAACGAGACACAAAACGACAAAAACAGGACACAAAATGACAAAAACGAGACAAGACGAGAAAAACAAGACACTAAAACGACTTAGAATCCCGTCTACAGGACATTGAATCTGCAGGCTGAAGGGTGACGTCTACCAGATGCAGAAGTTCTGATCTGAAGTCTGAGAAAAGACCGAATATTAAAATAAGCGGGAAAAGACGAACTGGTCCTGCATGACTGAACCCAACACAGCTACAGAAACGCTCAGAAATCACAGATCTGAGGTCAGATCTGGAGCAGAGCTGCAGAAAGTTTGGGGCTGCGCTGATCAGTCCATCGATCCATCCACAGGAAATCAATCAGACCATCGATATGAAATCAATCAGACCATCGACAGGAAATCAATCAGACCATCGATATGAAATCAATCAGAGTCTGATTGATTTCATATCGATGGTCTGATTGATTTCATATCGATGGTCTGATTATCAGATCATCGATATGAAATCAATCAGACCATCGACAGGAAATCAATCAGACCATCGATATGAAATCAATCAGACCATCGATATGAAATCAATCAGACCATCGATAGGAAATCAATCAGACCATCGATATGAAATCAATCAGACCATCGATATGAAATCAATCAGACCATCGATAGGAAATCAATCAGACCATCGATATGAAATCAATCAGACCATCGATCCATCGACAGGAAATCAATCAGAAACTGTTCTGAGGCTCGTTTCTCAGGAAAAAAAAAACCAAAAAGCTGCAGATTTAAACAGCTTCCTGTATAAATCTACACACAGATTCTCATTTAAACGCCATAAACACAAAGAAAATAATAAAAATGAGCTGCAAGGAGGCCAGAAAATATAGTGAAACCTTCAAAATATGTAAAAAAAAAAAGGGAAAATAAAAGCAGTAAACCCATGCATTTCAATAAATATCTGTAAAATAACAGTTTTTGTCAGTTTAAATACAGAAAAGTTGCAGATGTTTGAAGTGGATATTAATATTTTTTCCTGTTTTTGTGCACTTAATGCATAAATTATTACTTTTGTGTGATTTTACTATTATTATAAAATATTATCCCAAAAATAAAAGTTTTTAGTGACTATCTTTAGTGACTATTTTTTAATCCTTGATCAATATAATCTTTCTTTTAAATGATGGCAAATATCTGTAAAACAACATTTTTGCCTAATTCAATACAGAAATTAATTCTAATTTTAAGCTTATAATTTTTAAGTTCAAATATTTGATGTGGATATTATTTACAGTTTTCGTTGTTTTTGTTATTTAAAAATAAACATAAATTAAAACATTTTTCTGTGATTTTACTGAATATTTGCTGTAATTTAACAAATCAGAGAAAAACTTGAAAACAACTTTAAAAAAGAATTTTTCCACCCTTAATACACATGATATTAATTTCACATAACAAAATAGTAAAATAATTCTATTTATTGCTGATTAAAATACAATAAATATTGTGCAATTTTATAATCAAATATTATAAAAGAATTCATTGTTGACATTATTTACATTTCTTATGTGATTTTATTAGATATTGTAAAACAAGAGAAATATTTACCATTTTCATTCTGTAATAAACATAGTTTTTCTTGCAAGTAATGACAAATATCTATAAAATTATTCTATTTCTTGCTGGTAAATAAAGTGTAATTTTACAATTTTAAATGTAAAAAAATTAACACTTTAGATTTTATTTAAATTTTTAGCCTTTCACACAACTAACTCGAAAATTAAAGACGTTTCATGTGATTTTACTTGATATTATCTGTAATTAAACAAAACAGGAAAAATCTGGAAAACAAGAGAAAAATATTTAACATTTTTCAGTCCTTAATAAACATTTTTTTTATTGCATGTATTTTCAAACATCTGTAAAATATCTATTTTTGCTGATTAAAATACAGTAAACAATGTGTAATTTTACAGTCAAATGTCATAAAAGAATTCATAACTACAAGTAAAAACAATGATGATTTTTGGTGTTTAATAATATTTAAAATTTTTAACCTGTTTTTGTATAATTAACTAGCAAATTAAAAAAAATCGTGATTTTAGTAGATATTAGGTGCAATTAAACAGAACAGGAAAAATCTGTAAAACGAGAAAAAATTTAATATTTTTTAAATCCTTAATAAACATATTTTTTTCTTGCATGTAATTTCAAATATCTATAAAATAATTATACTTTTGGTAGAGAAAATGCAATTTGACAAAAAAATATTATTTGGGTATTGACATTATTCACATATTTTAGTCTGTTTTTGTAGAATTCATCAGTAAATTAAAATAATTCTGTGATTCGCAACAAAACTGTGAAAAGTTGTCAAATGATATATTATTTTATTAACTTTTATTTATTTTGGTTTGTTTTATTTCTCCAGCTTCCAGTCGTTGCTCTCCGGAGGATAAACGACAACATGTTCTATATCTGATCTGACGGACGGACGGGATAATTAGATAATTCAATATTCCAGGTGTGGTGCTGAACACAAACACACCTGAAGTAATTAAATCTTCCAGGTGAACAGAAACACACCTGAGTTTTACGGCTGCAGGTCGATAAAAGACGATTCAGATTCTCGAGGTCAGTGAATGCAACACGGAGCAGAAAGTTGGACGAGGCTCTGGAAAATGTGTGTGTGTGTGCGTGCGTGCGTGCGTGCGTGCGTGCGTGTGTGTGCTTGTGTGCGTGCGTGTGTGTGTGTGTGTGTGTGTGTGTGTGTGTGTGTGTGTGTGTGTGTGTGTGTGCGTGTGCTTGTGTGCGTGCGTGTGTGTGTGTGTGCGTGTGCAGTCAGAGGTCACAGCTGCTAAAGAGGAAACAGAAACACACACTGACCTCTGCAGCGTTGGATCGTTCCTCATGAGAACTTTTTTCCAAAACAACACATTTTATTTATTCTGGAGCCAAAAACTAAACTGACTGTTGAAGCTGAGCTCAGAGTCTGAAAAACACGTTTCCCGATTTCTCTATGAACACCAACATCTAGACCTCTATGAACACCAGCATCTAGACCTCTATGAACATCTAGACCTCTATGCACATCTAGACCTCTATGAACACCAACATCTAGACCTCTATGAACATCTAGACCTCTATGAACATCTAGACCTCTATGAACACCAACATCTAGACCTCTATGAACATCTAGACCTCTATGAACATCTAGACCTCTATGAACACCTAGACCTCTATGAACATCTAGACCTCTATGAACATCTAGACCTCTATGAACACCAACATCTAGACCTCTATGAACACCAACATCTAGACCTTGATGAACACCAACATCTAGACCTCTATGGACACCAACATCTAGACCTCTATGAACACCAACATCTAGACCTCTATGAACATCTAGACCTCTATGAACACCAACATCTAGACCTCTATGAACACCAAAACCTAGACCTCTATGAACATCTAGACCTCTATGAACACATAGACCTCTATGAACATCTAGACCTCTATGAACATCTAGACCTCGACGAACACCAACATCTAGACCTCTATGAACATCTAGACCTCTGTGAACACCAGGTTCTGGTTCCTACCAATGAGTCCACATCAACATTTAGTCTAAACATCTAAAAACTTAGTCTTGTCTTAGTCTTAGTCTTGTCAAACTTTAACCCATCAGATTCTACTGATGTTAGAGCCTCAACAGTTGGTGAGATGTGGACCAAAGACTGGATTTTAGTAGAAATATTGACCCCTGCTTCACAAACTAAACGACGTCTGCCATCCTTAAAGTGGGCGTTGGTCTGATTTCCAGTCAGTCGTGACCCAGATGATAACATCTGGTGATTCATGTCTTTTACAGCTGATCTACGCACTGATTGGGTTTTTATGGCTGGATATGTTGGCAGTTTTCTGAGAACCCTTCAGATGGATTTCCTCCATCAAAAATCCATTTTTATTGGCACCTGTTGGCTGGTTTTAGTTTTATTTTTGGTTTCTTGGAGGTCTGTGGAGATTTTACCTGTGATGGTTTAAATTAATGGAAAGACGGCAAAGCAGAAAACAACGACTGATCAATGATCAATTTTTAACATTTGAAGCTAATCCTAACCGTTATTAGTTCAGTTATTAATGGAAATAAATCCAATAGACACTACTGACTAGCATCCCTAGTTATCTATTACAAATATTGATGTTGATTATGTCAACTTATCGAGTCGGTTCTTAAAAAAAAAAAAAAAAAAAATTAGATTTTCCACAATTTTTCACTGTAAATCTGCTGTTTAAAAAAAAATAAAAATTTTCCCCTGCTTTGTTAAATTACCAATAATTAGTAAAATCACAGATTTAAGTATTCATTTACATTTTAACTGCCAAAAATAGGCCAAAGTGTAAATTTAAACACTGTCTAGATAAGAAATTTGTGTTTTTATATTTGGCAATTTACTGTTTAAAATTTGACTGTATTAAAACTAGCAAAAACATTGTTTTTCTCTACAAATATTTGCTGATATTCATGACAAAAAATATGTATGTTCACAATAATAATCCCAATATTTACTTATTTTACAGATATTTTCTGTTTAGTTAAATAACATGAAAAAATCACTGAAAAAAATATTAATTTACATGTTGACTGTAAGATTAAAAATAGTACATCAGCTGAAAATATCAATATTGTTCAAAAATTTGCTGCTATTTTAAAGAACATTAATTTATACTAAAGGCTCAAATATTGTCTATAATTTTAAATGTTATTTTCCTGATTTTCCCCTGTTTTGTTCAATGGTAGATAATAACTTATATTAATACCATTTATTTAGAAAAAACAAGATTATAAATTTTAGCTATAAAAAAAACAGAAAACTGTCTTAATTTACACTGTTTAACTGCAAAAAATAACATCCACATCAAAAAGTATTTTACAACATTTAACTCTAGAATTTACTTATTTTTATTCCATGAAAACAGCAAGAAAATAAATGAAATTTGACAGATATTTGTGGGTATATTTAAGAGAACAATTATGTTGAATTTGTTTGGTAAATTATAGATCATAACTTGTAAAATCATGCAAAACTGTATTAATTTACCTTTTAACTGGAAAGAAATACCAAAAAAGGTCTAAAATTGTAAATAAATACAAAAACAGTTTTACTGCATTTAATTAGCTGTAGGTATCATTACTTTTTAGATATTTTCACATTTTTACAGTTTTTGCACGTTGCAGTTCACCATGTTTGACTTTGTTGTTTTTGGCAGCTTGTTGTCAGAATTTTGGTGAATTTTTAGCAGATTATTGTGTTTTTGTTGTGTAGTCGACTCTGTGACCCACGAGTTAACCCTCCTGTTGTCTTCATTTATGGGCACCAAAAATATTGCTTCCTTGTCCGGAAAAAATCCAAACATTCAGCTAAAAAATTCCCCAAATTTCTGAAAATTTGCAAAACCTTCAGGAAGAAAACTCCAATAATTCCTTAAAAGTTTCCCTTAAAAGTTTTATTTAAACCCCCCCCCCCCCAAAAAAAAAATTTGGCAAGAAAATTCTTGTAAATATTTCCAAAAAATGAGTAAAAATATCTAAAGTGATTCCATATATATCAGTAAAACTTCTAATATTTTCTTTAAGAACGTTCATATAAAAATCAACCAAAATCCAGCAAAATTTACATGTGAATGTTCTTAAGAAACATTTTTTACATTTATTTCTTTCCACCAAAAAATGTTAAAAGCTTTCCCAGAAATGTTGGAAATTTCATCGTCTTCTTCTTCTTGACTGAAAGTGTTTCTGTCGGCGTCTCTGACTTTTCTTTCTGTCGTCTGACTCAGTGTTTCTGTGAATCACAGCAGAACGTTTCTACACTCCTCTGTCGACGCGTTCGCTGGTTTACATTCACATTTTCCCACTCCAGTACATGTAAACAGAAACCAGCAGAGTTTCAGTCCAAGCTGGAGGCTCAGATCACAGCTGAAGTACACGGATTCACTCACTTCACAACATCAGGGGGAAATTAAAGAAGAAATCTGATGTGTGGAAAGTCTGACCAGAAAAGGTTCCAGATTTTACTATACTGACATGAAATCTGTACAAAATGACTGATAATTTGTCAAAAAAATTACTTGAAACTTATCCAGAATGAGTAAAAAGTAGTCCACAATAACTTAAAACGTGTCCATAATGATTTGAAAACCTGTTTAAATTTAGGAAAAATTTTCCAAAATGTCGGTAAATAAATACCAACTGGCCCTTTAAAATGGAAAGAACATGCTAAATTTTCAATCAAGGTTGGTGTTTTGGACCCATAAAGTTCCTGTAAGTGTTTATCTATGGATGGATCCATATTTCTACTAAAATCCAGTCTTTGGTCCACATTTCTCCAACTGTTGAGGCTCTAACATCAGTAGAACCTGATGTGTTAAAGTTTGTCCAGACAAGGTTTTTAGATATTTTATTTATTATATAATCAGGCTCTCAAAGGGGAGGTTTCCCAGCTTTTTAAAATAAACCAAATGACTTTGTTTCCATCCCAGCGTTGCGCCGCACCTCTGACTAATCATCGTCGAGATCGATTCAAACAGGTTGTGCGGCAGCATTTAGCCTCGTCCTGATTTGTCTGATGCAGCATTCAGGGAGTTGTTCCTCTGAAGATGAATGTTCAGAAAGGAGAGGGTTAGTCAGATGATCACTCCTGAAACAATAATCTGCAGCATTTTTGACAATCAGGCTGACATTTCTGAAGCTATAATCTACATTTTCCACCTTCTCACCTGTGATTGTTGCTGCTTTTCAGAGTTTTTTCAAGTTGGTAAACTAGAAATCTTAAAATTTCACTGCCTGCCAGATCAGAAATGGACTTTCACTACAAAATGTTGGACTTTTTAGGATGTCTATGACTATTTTATGATATTTTAAACACCAAATCCCCGACTAAATACAGTATTCATGCTAACCACCTAACTGGCAAATCCTAGCCCTGCAATCTCTAACCCCACTAACCATAACCCTACCAACTCTAACTCTACTAACCCCACAAACCTTAACTTTACTGACCTGAACTCTACTAACCTCAACCCTAACAACCCTATTAACTCTAACCCTACTAGCTCTACTAACTCTAATGATCCTACTAACCCTAACCCTACTAACCCTACTAGCTCTACTAACTCTACTAACCCTACTAACCCTACTAACTCTACTAACCCTACTGATCCTACTGATCCTACTAACCCTACTAACTCTACTAACCCTACTAACCCTACTAACTCTACTAACCCTACTGATCCTACTGATCCTACTAACCCTACTAACTCTACTAACCCTACTAACCCTACTAACTAAACTAACCCTACTAACCCTACTAGCTCTACTAACCCTACTAACCCTACTGACCCTACTGATCCTACTAACCCTACTAACTCTACTAATCCTACTAACCCTACTAACTCTACTAACCCTACTAACCCTACTAGCTCTACTAACTCTACTAACCCTACTAACCCTACTAACTCTACTAACCCTACTGATCCTACTGATCCTACTAACTCTACTAACCCTACTAACTCTACTAACCCTACTGATCCTACTGATCCTACTAACCCTACTAACTCTACTAACCCTACTAACCCTACTAACTCTACTAACCCTACTAACTCTACTAACCCTACTAACCCTACTAACTCTACTAACCCTACTAGCTCTACTAACCCTGCTAACTCTACTAACCCTAATGATCCTACTAACCCTACTAACTCTACTAACCCTACTAACCCTACTAACTCTGCTAACCCTAATGATCCTACTAACCCTACTAACTCTACTAACCCTACTAACTCTACTAACCCTACTAACCCTACTAACTCTACTAACCCTACTAGCTCTACTAACCCTACTAACTCTACTAACCCTAATGATCCTACTAACCCTACTAACTCTACTAACCCTACTAACTCTGCTAACCCTAATGATCCTACTAACCCTACTAACTCTACTAACCCTACTAACTCTACTAACCCTACTAGCTCTACTAACCCTAATGATCCTACTAACCCTACTAACTCTACTAACCCTACTAACTCTGCTAACCCTAATGATCCTACTAACCCTACTCTCTACTAACCCTACTAACTCTACTAACCCTACTAGCTCTACTAACCCTAATGATCCTACTAACCCTACTAACCCTACTAACTCTACTAACTCTACTAACCCTACTAGCTCTACTAACCCTACTAGCTCTACTAACCCTACTAGCTCTACTAACTCTAATGATCCTACTAACCCTACTAACCCTATTAACCCTACTAACTCTACTAACCCTACTAACTCTACTAATCCTACTAGCTCTACTAACCCTATTAGCTCTACTAACCCTACTAGTTCTACTAACCCTAATGATCCTACTAACCCTACTAACTCTACTAACTCTACTAACCCTACTAACTCTACTAATCCTACTAGCTCTACTAACCCTACTAGCTCTACTAACCCTACTAACTCTACTAACCCTACTAGCTCTACTAACCCTACTAGCTCTACTAACCCTAATGATCCTACTAACCCTACTAACCCTACTAACCCTACTAACTCTACTAACCCTACTAGCTCTACTAACCCTACTAGCTCTACTAACCCTACTAGCTCTACTAACCCTAATGATCCTACTAACCCTACTAACCCTACTAACTCTACTAACCCTACTAACTACTAATCCTACTAGCTCTACTAACCCAACTAGCTCTACTAACCCTACTAACCCTGACTCATCTATGAAACCCTGATCCATGTGTGTGATACTGAGTCCTGTACTTCATAAATCTTCCCTCTGACACAGCTGGATGTGGTTTGTGTGTTTTTTGGTCGTCGTTGAGGGAAACCCTGACAGAGGCGACACGACGCTTGAGGCAGCAAATGTTTGAGCCGAACAACGGAGTTATTATCCATGGAATCCTCATAGATCAGGGATCAGCTGGGAAACTTGAGTAATGATGGAGCAGTTTCGAAATGACATCAAGACTGATTTGTTTTTTTCTGGTCTGAATTATGTAACAGTTTGAAAAAGGATGTGAAATCTGGTGACAGCATCAGTCATGAACCACAAAGTCATCAGCTGCCTGACATCACACAACTATTTCACAACTACCAATACCAAGCAGGAAGAACTGGAGGTTCACAGGTTCAAAGTCAGGAGTCATTCTGGACCGCTTTCCAGTCATTTTGGACCAATTCTTGAGTTATTCTGGGAAACCGTTTGTTGTTTTGAAAAGCTTTGGAGCCAGTTTGGATCAGTTCGATGCATTCTGAATAATGTTTAGCTCCTTTCAGACTTTTATAGATTTCATTCCGGACCACTTTTAAGCCATTTTAGATCATTTTTCAGTCATTTTGGACCATTTTAGAGTCATTTAGACCATTTTTGAGTAATTTTGAACCACTTTTGAGCTATTTTGGACTCTCACCTGTTCATCTCTTTATTTATGCTCATTTTTTAACTTTTATAGGAATATAATGTGAAGCTAAATGCATAAAACTACCTGGAAGGACATTGAGCTTTACTTTCAGTGGAGTATAACTGAACAAATATTAAACATCGCTGATAAATTATCACTGTTTCAGCTGATAAGACAAACTTGTTAATGTCAACACATTTAGCAGACAACATTATCGCTCTAGTCGTGTTTCTGGCCACAAGATAAGAATAAAAGCAATATTTACTCTTCTTTTAGTTCCGTTTTGCTCCTCTGATACAAAACGTTGATAAAATCTTTACATTCGAGAGCGATTTACAGATTAAATATAAAGCTTCCCTAATTTATAGATGTTTTTTAAGGTTAACCTGCTTAGAAGAAAAAATACTATGAATATTTTCAGGTATAGACCCAAAGTATTTTGCTTTTAGTCGACTTTTTTCCATTATTTCTGATCCTCAGAACTTCATCAGTCCAGCAGATAGAACCATGACATTTAGGAGGAGAAACACACCTGAGTTCTGATAAAACTGACACCAGATCAGTTTAAATCCATCCAGGAGTCTCAGGCTGAACAATAAACCTGGTTTATGTTCATTTTCTCCATAATCAGCTTTGAGCATCAGTATTATGGGAGCAAATAGCATCTCCAGTGATGCAGTGACTGCCATTCATAGACATTGAAGTGCTGCAGTTTTACTGCTCAAACTACGATACATCCCATAATACTGATGCTCAATGTTGGTTATAGAGCAAATGAACAGAAAACAGAATTAGTATTTAGACTGTAACACATTTTTTTGGCTAATTTTGTAATTTTTTTAGTAATTTTGGACAAACTGAAAACATTTGACATAATTTGGTGAATTCTGGAGCAATTTTGACTATTTGAGGCTTCATTTGTACAATTTTTTACATTTTTTGGTAATTTTGGGCAAATTATGAGACATTTTTGAAAGTTTGTGGCTCATTTTATACTTTTTTGTCATTTTGTACAAATTATGGACAATTTTATTTGTACTCTTGGACACATTATATGGCATTTGTGACACTTTTGTGTTCTTTTTGGAATTTATTGCGTAATTTTGGACGAGTTTTTAAACATTTTACAGCAACTTTGGACAGATTTCAGCTAATTTTTGACCAGTTTTATTTGTCCAGGAAACCAATGATTGTTTCTACGACACTATGACATTCAACTGCTGCAGTTTTACTGTTCAAACTATGATATATCCCATAATATTGATGCTCAAAGTTGGCTCTTAAATGTATTGCAAAATGTGGAGTCACATTCAGGAAGGGTTTATGTCATTTTGGACCACTTTTGGGAACTTTTCTCATATTTGTGGATTTTAAACGCAATAATTCATCAATGTTCTGCTCTCTAATTCTAATTTCCAAAGTGATAAAGCTGCTTTAATATTCAGGTAACTGGATTTATAAGATTGATTGGATGTTTATGTTTAAAATTCATCTGTTAATATTGCAGAACACACTCCAGCATTGATCCTCCTCCCTGCTGCTTTCAGGTGTGTTGACTTAACCTGTGGTGACATAATTCATGCCCCGCCCACCTGAGTGGAACAGGGCAGGCAGAGCGAGCCAGTCGCACAGGTAGACACACCTGAAAGCTGGCCAAACAGGAGGCTGGAACACACCTTTTCCACCGGCAGACAAACACCGATTCACCTTCGACAACCGGCTCAGTCTATCAGGTGCTAAACCAGGTGCTAAACCAGGTAAAACGCTCCACATGTGGTCCAATAAAAGACCAAACGACGCTGCTGAGCAACACACAACACTAAATAGGTTTCTGACACACCTGGTTTCTTATCCGTAACCCATATAATTAAAGAGATAAAGACTGAGCTAAAAATAACCTCCAAACACCCAGTGAGTCACCATTTCAACTTTATGTAAGTGTTCAGGTAAGAAAAAGTCCGTAAAAGGTGTCTGAAGGAGAGGAAACAACAACAAGTAGGAGTTAAATAAGAGATAAATTAGTTTAAAGTACAGCAGCAGCTCAGTTTGAAGCTCTACAGCCACATTTCAACACCAAAAGACCAAAATAAACCATCAGAAATAAACATATGGGAACCACAGAGAGACACTGCAAACTCATGAGCCACATTCAGGAAGGGTTTATGTAAGTTTGGACCACTTTTGAGTCATTTTTACGATTTTTTAGCCATTTTGGACCATTTTAAGTCATTTTGGATCATTTGTCAGTCATTTTTGACCAATTCTTGAGTTATTCCAGGAAACCTTTAGTTGTTCTGAAAAGCTTGGGAGCCAGTCTGGATCAGTTTGAGGAATTCTGAACGATGTTTAGCTCCTTTCTGACTTTTATAGCTTTCATTCTGGACAAATTACACGAGTGAAGCGAATGCTGAGCAGCTAAATCACATTACAGCTTATTATAAGACACTTGTAGAGAAACAAACGCTATAAAGTCACTCCAGTTTACAGCCACAAAGAATAACAAAAGGTCATGAAGACAGAACACACACCATAAAGTCACCGTAAAACTCAGAGAAGCTCTGTCACATTAGAGGACATCAGAGGATGCTTAAACAGATAAATAAACTATAAATTAACTCAAAAATAAGGCACCAAAGTCACAAGATAAAACACTGAAGGTATAATACATAGATATTCAGTGAGATAAATACCAAAAAAATAAGTGTAAACTCAATTTACAGCACCAACGTCTCAACAAAAGCCACTAAATGAAACATATATTGCCGTCTGATGATATATAAACACTAGAAAATGATTATTTGAAGTAGCTAAATTATATTATAATTCATTACAGGACACGTTAGAGATATAAAGTCACTATAAACTCAGTCTGGAGTCACTGTTTCAGCCCCTACAGGAATAATATATGGACTTCTGAACACATGACACCATTTTGGAGAAGCCAAACCACATTAGAAGTCATTATATGAGCATTACAGGACATCCTCAGAGATGTAAACACTAAATATTCCCAGAAGTGTCACATAAAGGACACGAAAAAGATAAACAAACACTACAGAGTCACTGGAAACTCAACGTCAAGTCGCTAAATTGCATTATAATTCATTATACGAATGTTAGAGGACACTTACAGAGATATAAACACTATAAAGTGACTTTAAACTCAATTTTAAACACTAAAGTTGCACTATTGACCACTAATATAAAGAACACATGGACATCTGAAGAAATATAAACACCATAAAGTCACCGCAAACTCAGTTTGTAGCAGCTATGTCACATTATAAGCCAATACCTGAATATAAAGGACACATAAACAACATAGAACTCAATTAAAAGCACTAAAGTCACACTACTGTCCACTAAAAGGAGAATATAGGGACATCTAAGGAGAGATAAACACCAATAAAGTCATTATAAATTCAACATAAAGTCATTAAATCACATTATTCCAGATATAAACACTATAATGTGACTTTAAACTCAATTTAAACTACTAAAGTCACACTATTCCCCACTATAAAGAGAATGCATGGACATCTAAGGAGAGATAAACACTATAAAGTCACTGTAAACTGAGTATAGAGCACCAAAATCACAATATAAGCCAATAAAAGAAGAATATAGAGACATCTAAGGAGACATAAACATCAATAAAGTCATTGTAAACTCAATTTAAAGTCACTAAATCACATTATAATCCATTATGTGAACATTGTAGAACACCTACAGAGATAAAAACACTATAAAGTGACTTTAAACTCAATTTAAAGTACCAAAGTCACACTATTGTCCACTATGAGGAGAATATATGGACACCTAAAGATAGATAAACACCAATAAATTCATTGTAAACTCAACATAAAGTCACTAAATCACATTATTCCATTTACTTTGTCTTAAACACCAGTTCCACTGGGCCCAAAACAAAACCAGAGCATGATACTGCCACCACCATGCTCCTCCAAACATATTTCTGCTCATTCTGGGCAAATATGTTGGTTTTTGTATCATCTGTCCAAGATAAGAAGAATATATAGACACCTAAGAAGGAAAAAATACCAATAAAGTCACTGTAAACTGAATGTAAA
The DNA here is from genome assembly GCF_022539595.1 of Amphiprion ocellaris. Lineage (NCBI taxonomy): Eukaryota > Metazoa > Chordata > Actinopteri > Pomacentridae > Amphiprion > Amphiprion ocellaris. The sequence continues at coordinate 498,714 of NC_072788.1, forward strand.
GTCACTAAATCACATTATAATTGATCACGTGAATGTTGTAGGATAAATACAGAGATGTAAACACTATAAAGTGAACTTAAACTCAATCTTAAACACAAAAATCACACTAAACGACTATAAGGAGAATATGTGGACATCTAAAGATAATTAAACACTATAAAGCGACTTTAAACTCCATTTCTAGCAGTTATGTCACATTTTGAGCCAATATCTGAACATAAAAGACAGTTAAAGACACATAAACAACACAAAACTGATGTAAACTCTACTTGTAGCACCACAGTTCCAACATATATAACTCTAAAACTAAAATAAAGACATTTAAAGGCATTTAAACACCTCAGAACCAAACGTAAAGCCAACCTGCAGCCGTTAAAACATTACGGGTCATTTCCACACATTACGGCTGGGTTTAGGGCTCTATAGCCGCTATAAAGGACCCGAAACTCCACATAAACTTCCAGATCACTCAGATCAACACCGGTTCTGGAGGTTCGGTCCAAACAGCAGCTCTACTCGGTAAAACAAACACCAGAGGCCCGGAGCCGGACACCGCCTCCTCCCCGGACCCGAACCCGCCTCGGCTCACTGCCTGCGGGCCACCAGTGCAGCTGGACCCCGGTAACATGTCGGCTCGTCCACCTTCGTCTTACCTGCATACCAGGAACTTCCATGGTGGCTTCGACGGGACGCCCTGTTCCTCCTCCGGCTCGGTCCGGGTCGGTGAGCTGCTGCCGGGAATGAATGTCGCGTCCGGTAAAAGTCCAACACGGAGACGGTGGAGGTTCGGTTTCGAAGGAGGAGATAAATCCGGAGAAAAGACGGTTTCTTAGCGCCGGCGGCGGCTGACAAACTCCGGAGAGTTGGAGCGGGAGGAGGAGGAGGAGGAGGAGGCGGCTTTAGAGGCGGAGCTACCCGGGGAGGAGCACCGGGGACCGCCGTCCCCTGCTGGAGCTCACCGGAACTACAGCACACCTGGTCAGACCTGGACACCTGGACAAAATGTGACGCACCTAAGACACTGCATATATATTTACACAGTATATGTATGGACACTGTCATAAAAAAATCTCTATGTGTGTGTATATATATATGTATGTATATATTTATATCTACATATACATACATACATATATATATATATATATATATATATATATATATATATATATATATATATATATATATATATATATATATATATATATATATATATATATGTATGGACACTGTCATAAAAAAATCTCTATGTGTGTATATATATATGTATGTATATATTTATATCTACATATACATACATATATATATATATATATATATATATATATATATATATATATATATATATATATATTTATATATATACAGAGAGAGAGAGAGAGAGAGAGAGAGAGAGAGAGATGTGATAAGATGATATATTAATCCCACAGTGAGAAGTGTGCAATCTTATAGCAGCAAAGATAGAGCAAATATTGAAGGAATTAAGTATAAAAATAAACCCAAAAACACACGCACAAATGTGTGGTATCCCACTGATAAAGTACTGTTATTGTTCACATTGTACATACGTGGAAAGACTAAGGAAAGCACATGTATTCTAGAAAAATAGAAATTGCACAATCTTTTGAAAGTGCAAAATCTTCATAATTCACATGATTGTTGACTTGTGCTTTCATGTATTTCTGATAGGCAAATATTACCAAATCTGCTGGGTCAGAAACTTGAATTGTGCCTTTTGCTGATGCAGAAAGTTGAGTTTATCAATTTTTTTCAGTTTCATGGCCTCTTAACTTCTCCTGAGTGATTCTGATCGACTACAACTGCTGACTCCTCTGAGCTAATTTAAATAGAACCCATTTGATCCATTCATTAAAATCATGACACACAGTTGTGAAGAAAAGGTTAGATACTCTAATAAAGTATATCATGTCAGTCTTGATTTTCTAATGACTTCTGTAACTCTGAATTTTCTAAAATGAAATCATCAACACACATAAACCTTAGTCACAAAAACAATCATGCATTTTTGTTCTTTAAAATATTTATTATTGGCACACATGACAAAATCTGCAGGGTCAAAAACTTGAATTGTCACTTTTGGTGATGCAGACAGTCGAATTAATCAAATTTTCACAGTTTCATGGTCTCTTAACTTCTTGTGGGTGATTACAATCAACTACAGCTGCTGATTCCTCTGAGCTAATTTAAATGGGAACCATTTGATGCATTTATTAAAATCATGACACAGTTGTGAACTAAAGCTGACTACACTTATAAAGACCGCATACATCACGGCAGTCTTGAGTTTTCAGTGACTCCTATCTGTCTATTTTCTATGAAATTATCCTTGAAGCCCATATGTCCTTGCCATAAAAAACAAACCAACATGACTTGACTACAGCTGCTGACTCCTCTTCTGACTCAGTTTAAATAGGCCCTATTTGATCCATTCATCAGACTCAGACACAAACATTAAAACACAGAAACTCAACCATCACATTCTCAGTCCTTAACTCATAAACTGAGTTTGGAGCACCAAAATCACAATTAAAACCTCTAAATGATGCAATACGCCCCTCCCACAGTGACAAACCTGTTTATCAGACAGTACAGGAGGCGTTTCTTTCTGCTAATAAATGCTGTTGCAAAATGGTCTGAACCATTAATTGTCAGTCAAATGTTTTTTGATTATTTGTGAACATTTATTCAGCTGATACAGTTTTATTTGCCCTGCAGACACACTGCATATGTGAAATATAAGGAGTACAGTGCAGATAATACCAGTATGAAACAAATGTCTGTACAAGTTCAGCAACTTTGTGTATAATCTAATTAAAGATAAATACTTTGTGGAATATCTATTAATTCAGATTTTACCTGATTATCCAGTTATCTGTAATATGTATCTGCTGCAATCGGATGCTATTTTTAGGATATTTAATGAAGCCATGCAAAGTTGTACCTTCATACTAGAAATAATTTCATAGCTGGAATTAGTGGTTGGCGTCAACATCTGCCAATATTAGAAAAATCTTCTTTTTATTAATAAGTGATTATTTCCATGATAAATAATTACAAAATTTGGAAAGACCTGATTATAATCAACATAAAAAAACATTAGTTTTTTTTACTTGTAATAAAAATGTCTGCAAGATATATCCCATGGACTTCAAAGGTCCCTCAGTTATAGATTGACCCGAATAATTTTCGAGTCATTTAGGACAAATTTCATGTCATTCTGGACTACTTTTCCATAATTTCATCATTTTCAAGTCTTTCTGGATAGGTCAATATGTAACTACGGGAATTTTTGCATCATAGTTGATATTTTAGTGATATCCAGTCCTTTTTTTATTCATAAGTGATTGTTTTCATCATAAATAATTCTGGAATTTGTAAAGACATGATCATAATGAACATAAAAAAGATTAGTTTTTTTTTTTTTTTTTTACTTTTAATAGAAATGTATGCAAGATATATCCCATGGGCTTCAAAAGTCCCTCAATTATATATGGACCCAAATGTGCCTTTTTTAGGGTAATTGTATCGTTCTTGAGCTCTTTATTTTGAGTGAACTGGCCCTTTAAGAATTTATGCGTCACTCTGACAGCCAGGAAGCGAGGATCGGGTTTCGACTTGACGTCTCCCGGAAGCGGAGGCCAGGGGGCGGAGCCCGGCAGAAGATGGCGTCGGTCCGCTGCAGACGGGATCCCTGCGGAGTTATCTGTCTGATTTTAACTTATTTCTCCGTCTTCTACGCGGACTACGTGGTCATACAGTATGTCCTCATCCCCGCATACTCCGGCAGGTCGGTGCTTTGTCTCTTTATTCCGATTAAACCTCTAAAATCGGCGACATGGCGCCTCTTCTCCATTCATCTGACAGCATTTAACGCTAACCTCCATCAGCATCTCCAGCCTCTTTTCTCCTTCTAACAGTGTTTTTATCACAGTAACGTCTGTTTAAAGGCTTTTATTTGTGTGTTTGTGATGGTTTTGTGTTGAAATGACACCAAATAAATGTTTTTCTGTTTGTTTACCTCCTGAGGCGGCTGATCCGTCAGGTTTCCGTCTTGACCGGGCTCCATTCAGAATTCCACTAATTTAATTTTTTTGTGTGTGTCTAACAAAGATCTGAATCTGTTCAACCACTCGAACCACTGCGGTTTCTAAACCAAACTTTAATTCGGCATACATCAGACATGATGTGAATTCTGTCTTTGCTAATAATTTAAACTTTTCTGAGGTGATTTTGTGGGTCTTCCTCCACAAACTGAACAGGTCCTGGCAGTGAAAACCAGTTTAAATATAAAAAATTCAACTAGAAACGTTATCTAAACATAAGTACAGGTGATTTTGTTTGTGTTTTTGTGACGATTTAGTGTTTAAATGACACCAGATGAATGTGGTTTTCTGTTTGTTTACCTCCTGAGGATCCAAACAGTCCGTCAGGTTTCCGTCCTGACCGGGCTCCATTCAGAATTCCACCAATATAATTTTCTTTTGTATGTCTGACAAACATCTGAATCTGTTCAACTCGAACCACTACGGTTTCTAAAACAGCAGCAGGCAGACTTTAATTCGGCATACATCAGACATGGAGTGAATTCTGTCTTTTCTGATAATTTTAACTTCTATGAGGCGATTTTCCGGGTCTTTTTCCACAGACTGAATAGATCCTGGCAGTGAAAAAGAGTTTAAATCTAAAAAAAAAATCAACCTTAAACGTTTTCTTTAGATAAGTACAGTTGATTTAGCTCTTCTAGATTTAATTTAGATTTTTCTGCTCGTTTACAAGTATTTATTGTCCTTTTTTAAAATTACACTGTGGTTCTTGCGGCTTGATACTGTGTGAAACTGTTGACATTTGTGCTAATAACAGCTGAATTCCACATTTATGATGGATAATACAGTTTTAAAACATTTTATTAAAATTGTGAAGCGGTTTAGCACATTACAGAGCAATGATCTGTCTAATCAGTAAAATCTGTGGTGTTTTGGTGGAATTTACAGCAAACAGTCTCATATAAATGTAAGAAATATAATAATAAATAATGTAATATTTTAAAATCACAACTAATTTTTATGCAAAAATGACAACAATTCCTTGTCATTTCTGGTTCTCATTTCTTAGGATTTTCTGCTTTACTTTGTCCTATTTGATAATAAGTTTAATATTTGAGGATTTTATTTCATTTTTTCCTGACTGAGTGAACAAAATAAACTCTATTTTCCCCACGAAATAAAGTTTTAACTATTTTCTGACATGTTATAAACCAAAGAATTATCCTTTTCGTTTAAAAAATTATCAGCAGATTACTGATAATTTATAATAAAAATAGTTTGTTGGCATTTTTATAAGCAAAAATGACAAAATCATGGTTTATTCCGGCTTGTGAAGTGTGAGAAACGTCACTGTAAACTAAATATTTCTGAGTTTTGGACGTTTTGTTGAACAATATGTGGTGTGTTTCTCAAAATTCTCACATTTTTTGAGTGAATCTCATCCTGAAATGATAAAAATGATGACTCGGGAGGATAGATGTGATGTTTTTTGTGTGTTAAACATGTGATTTCCCTCTCTGCAGTGTGTGGTGTACTCTCCACGGCTCCGTCTTCAACCTGATCCTGCTGCTGCTGCTGGCCTGCCACTCCAAAGCCGTCTTCTCAGATCCTGGTCCGTTTAAAACCTCGACTCTTCACTGTTTAGGGATTTATTCTGTCTGCTAACGTCCCAAAGAAACGGTTTATCAGGCCTGTAAATTATTAAATGTCCTGAAAAATGACATTTAAGAAGAATCTGGATAAAACCACAGTTAGAATGTAGAACGTTCGTTGTTGGAAAAGGATGTTTGATATTTTAGTTAAAGCTTAAAAGACAAGAGCAACAAAAAGGAAACACAAAAACAACAAAAACATGAGAAACGACTAAAGTCAGACCAGAAAAACAACAAAAACAAGACAAAATATTACAAAAACAAGACACAAAGTGACAAAGAAATGGACAAACAACAGAAGCGACATAAAAAGCAACGAATGAAGCAAAACACAAAATGACAAAAACAAGACAAAAAGGAAACACAAAACAACAAAAACATGAAATAAAATGACAAAATATAATAAAATAATTTTAAATAATTTAACAACTAAATTTGAAAAAATAAAATTCTTGCACAGAATAAAAATGAAAAATGAGGTAATGTAACAACAAAAATTATTACTTTAAATTAAATAATAAAAAATAAAATAATACAAATAATATTATTATTTGTGTTATTTTATTGTATTATTATGCGTTTTAATTTATTCTGTTTACTAATTTACATGATTTTGACCTAATATTTATTAAATGCATTTGTTGAACAGAAAAAAATAAAATTAGGTTGACATGCAGATAAATAAAAGAAGACAAAAATATTTTAAATATTTTTTTAAAATAATTTTAAAAATAATTTTATTAAAAAATAATTTTAATAATATTAGAAAAAATAATTAAAATAGTTATAATTATATAAATTAACAAATTAAATACAACTATATACAAACAAACCTCAGGAAACGCTGCTGTTTTGGACATTTTATTATATGAAGTCAGTTTGAGAGGATTTGAGTTTTTAAAAAAGTGTTTTTATTAAAATATTTTGGCAGCTAATTGGGTAATTTATTATTAATTTTAGTTAATAGTTAGACTGAATGTCATCAGTCTTGATTGTTCAGACGTTTAGTTTCTTTTCTGGGTTTTTATCTTAAAAAATGTACTTAAATGTGTAAAGTTCTTAGAGGAACATGTGTATAAAACGTCTGAAAACACCCATATAAGACTGATATTAATAATCAGATTGAGTTTAATGAATCTGAGAGGGAGAGAGACGTGAACTAACTCTAACTCTCTGGTCTTTTCTGTATTTCTACATCCAGGTATGGTTCCTCTCCCTGAAACAGCCATCGACTTCTCAGACCTTCGATCTCAGTCGACTCGGATGAATGAACGGGTGAGTTTAGACTTTAGATGAACTTTAATGCTCCACATCTGTTCACAAACATTTACTTCCGCTTCATATGTTTCAGATAGACTGAAGTGTGAAGGTGTGTTTCAGGTTTCTGGTCTAATAGGTGAATCTAAAACCAGCTAAAGTCTAATAACAGAGGGGATGCTGTTATTCTGTTATTAGCTGCTTTAAACTGTATTTATCTGCAGGTTCTCTGTGTTGACATCTTCTCAGCTGCTCTTAGCCTCTCATTATTATCTTATGAGCTCAGAGACTGAAGTCTGCTGAGTTCAGTCTGAAAACCAGAAACTCTGAACATCTGGTGAGAAGTTAAATCGTAACATCATGTTTTGTTTAACTCTTATGGATTCAGACCAGATCTTATGTTTGTAATTCAACAATACAGCAACTGACAACATGTTCTGTTGTTCTTCTGTTGTTGGCCGATAAATTACAAAAAGTCTGAGGAACTGACTGGTTTATGGGATATAAAATAATAAATACAACAGTCGTCTGTAGTTTTGAGGCTTTAGAAAGAGTAATAACTAAGTTTAAGTGGACGTTTGATGAACAAACTTCAGTATAAAACACAATGAGACACAAAACGCCAAAACCGAGACACCAAACGACAAAAATGAGACATAAAATGACAAAAACGAGACACCAAACGACAAAAATGAGACATAAAATGACAAAAATGAGACACCAAACGACAAAAATGAGACACAAAACAACAAAAATGAGACAAAACGACAAAAACGAGACACAAAACGACAAAAACGAGACAAATAGAACAGAATAAAGCGGCTGCAGCTGGTCCAGGGCTGATCGTATTTATTATTTCTGTATTTCAGGACTAATCAGACTGATTGTTTTCTGTTTCAGGGCTGTGAGGGATGGACGGTGTGCAGTCGCTGTGAAACCTACAGACCTCCCAGAGCTCACCACTGCAGAGTCTGCCAGAGATGCATCCGTCGCATGGACCACCACTGTCCCTGGTGAGAGGACGCTTCCATTTATCCATCCATCCTCCGTCTGTTCTGCCTCTCAGCTCCTCCGTCTGACGTTTGTCTGTTTCCAGGATCAATAACTGCGTCGGGGAGCTGAACCAGAAGTATTTCATCCAGTTTCTCTTCTACACCGGTGAGTAAACTGCAGCAAGAAAGAAGCAGAAAACCAGGAAATAAGGCTCAAAATTCAGACAAAACATCTGACAGAACCTAAATGACAAGACAAAGGAGTAAAGTCTGAACAGAATCTGAGATGTTACAGACCGTCTACAGCAGGGGTGTCAAACTTATTCCAGTTCAAGTTCCACATTCAGTCCAGTTTCATCTCCAGTGACCGGTAAAATCACAGCATAATAACCCATAAATAACTCCAAATTTTCCCTTTGATTTAGTGTAAAAATGTTCACATTTAAGGAATTATCTTTTCACTAAACATCATGAACAACCTGAAATTTATGAAGAAAAATAAATTCAGTTTAAGCAACATTCAGCCTCAGTTTTTCATTTCTGGAACTGATGATATAGTATTTTACTGTAGGATCAAAATGACAAAAGTTAGACAAAAAACAACAAAAACAAGACAAAATATTACAAAAACTACAAAAAATGAGACAAACAAGACGAAACAAAACAAAAAAGAGACAAAAAATTAGACCAAAAAATGACAAAAAACGACAAAAACGGGACACAAAACAACGAATAAAGCGAAACACAAAATGACAACAATAAGACAAAAAACACAAGCGAGACAAAAATGAGAAACAAAGCAAAAAAGCAGACTGACACAAGACAAAAAAAACAAAATGACAAACACGAGACAAACGACAAAAGTCAGACAAAAAAACAACAAAAACAAGACAAAATATCACAAGATACAAAGTGTCAGTGATGTATCAGTAATGCCACTGCTGCTGATGTTGTGGTTGATGCTGCTGATGTGGTTGATGCTGCTGATGATGTGGTTGATGCTGCTGATGTTGATGCTGCTGCTGATGTTGTGGTTGATGCTGCTGATGTTGATGCTGCTGCTGATGTTGTGGTTGATGCTGCTGATGATGTGGTTGATGCTGCTGATGCTGCTGCTGATGTTGTGGTTGATGCTGATGATGTTGTGGTTGATGCTGCTGATGATGTGGTTGATGCTGCTGATGCTGCTGCTGATGTTGTGGTTGATGCTGATGATGTTGTGGTTGATGCTACTGATGTTGATGCTGCTGCTGATGTTGTGGTTGATGCTGCTGATGTTGTGGTTGATGCTGCTGCCGATGTTGTGGTTGATGCTGCTGCCGATGTTGTGGTTGACGCTGCCGATGTTGTGGTTGACGCTGCCGATGTTGTGGTTGACGCTGCCGATGTTGTGGTTGACGCTGCCTATGTTGTGGTTGACGCTGCCTATGTTGTGGTTGACGCTGCCTATGTTGTGGTTGACGCTGCCTATGTTGTGGTTGACGCTGCCGACGTTGTGGTTGACGCTGCCGACGTTGTGGTTGACGCTGCCGACGTTGTGGTTGACGCTGCCGACGTTGTGGTTGACGCTGCCGACGTTGTGGTTGACGCTGCCGACGTTGTGGTTGACGCTGCCGACGTTGTGGTTGACGCTGCCGATGTTGTGGTTGATGCTGCTGACGTTGTGGTTGATGCTGCTGACGTTGTGGTTGATGCTGCCGATGTTGTTGATGCTGCTGCTGATGTTGTTGATGCTGCTGCTGATGTTGTGGTTGATGCTGCTGACGTTGTGGTTGATGCTGCTGATGTTGTTGATGCTGCTGCTGATGTTGTTGATGCTGCTGCTGATGTTGTGGTTGATGCTGCTGATGTTGTGGTTGATGCTGGTGATGTTGTGGTTGATGCTGCTGCTGATGTTGTGGTCTCCAGGCATGGCCAGCCTCTACTCCATGGTTCTGGTGGTGTCGGCCTGGATCTGGAGGATCAGGAGTGAGAGAGAAGGAGACGCAGAGAAAGAAGGAGAGGAGTCGCCCAGCAAACACCTGATAGTGTGAGTCCTCAACATCAATCAATCAATCAATCAGTAGAAGATCTATCAGAATCCACACCTGAACCTCAGAACCACTCAATATCATCTACAGGAACTTTATCAATGATCAGAGTTCTACCTTCATACTGGGAATATTTCCAGACTTCCAGGTCCTTGAAGTCCATAGAGGAGAACATCCCCTGGAGAAACTTCTACAGTAGACCTACCAACAACTTTAAAGTTCTAGAGTAGACCTACCCACAACTGGAGAAAGTCATAGAGTAGACCTACCGACAACTGTAGAAAGTTCTACAGTTGTTGGTAGGTCTGCTCTAGAACCTTCTCCAGGGGATGTTCTCCTCTATGGACTTCAAGGACCTGGAAGTCTGGAAATATTCCCAGTATGAAGGTAGAACTTTGCTTCATTAAATAAAGTTCCTATAGATAAAGAACCAGATGATTCTAAGGAGATCAGGAGGACGTTTCTTCAGATCTAACTGATTTTAAGTCTGTTTTGTTGTCTTTGTTTCAGGGCTCATTACATCATCCTGCTGGTGGAGTCGGTGCTGTTTGGTGTGTTTGTGATGGTCATCTTCTACGATCAGGTATAAAACTACTAATGATCTGTAGAAACATCAGAAGCAGCTCATATCTGGCCTCATGTTTCCAGAAACACATTTCTGACACCAACTCTTTCAACTCTGAGGGAGGTTTTTAACAAGATCTTCTAAAAGCAGCTGATCTAACAATCAGAATGTCTCACCGTCCCTCAGCTGGTCTCCATCATCACAGACGAGACGCCCATCGAGCAGATGAGGAACCGGCTGATGATCAAAGACCGGGGCTCCTCGTCTTCGTCCTCCTCTTCCTCCTCCCAGCCGCCCCATCATCATCCTCCTCACACCAGGAAGCCCAAGCTGGCTCTGCTGAGGGAGGTGTTCGGACGAGGTCAGTCCTGTCCACACGTTGGTCCACACGTTGGTCCACACGTTGGTCCACACGTTGGTCCACACGTTGGTCCACACGTTGGTCCACACGTTTGTCCACACGTTGGTCCACATGTTAGTCCACGTTTGAGCAGTCAGATACCGTTCTGACTACTGTCTGTGTGTTCAGCCTCTGTGTTTGTACTGGAAAATATATAAATACATATATATGGACAAGACAGAAAATGACAAAAACAAGACACAGAACGACAAAAATGAAACAAAATGACAAAAACGAGACACAAAATGACAAAAATAAGACAGAAAACGACAAAAACGAGACACAAAATGACAAAAATAAGACAGAAAACGACAAAAAGGAGACACAAAATGACAAAAACAAGACATAGAAGACAAAAACGAGACATAAAACTAACCGTGTTGTTCCTGCTGTGTTCAGGCTCGGTGTTCTGCTGGCTGCTTCCTCTCCACTCCAGTCCTCCATCGGTTGGCGGCGTCTCCTACTCTGCTCTGCCCGACTACGACGTCTGAGGACGGAGGTGGATGTGAGGGAAGATTCTGCCTAAAACCAAGTCTTATCTCTGGACCTGAGAGGAGGATGGAGGATGAAAGGATGAATGGATGGATGGATGAGTGAGTGAACAGATGAAGTGGTTTTCTCTCCAGGACCTCCACCAGAAGCTGCAGGGTGATGAGCATCATCTCCTGAGGAACCTAAATGTGAGAGTCGATCCTCTGTGGACGCTGAGGTTTGACTGATGTGATTTACACGTTTTATTACATTATCCAGACCATAATAGTCACATATAAAACCACTAGAACATCCAACAGAAACAAAAAAAGCAACACAACATCTCTGAGAATTAGAATAAATGAGTCACACAGTCCTGATTTATCCTTTAACCTCTGAACTCAAGCAGCTGTTTGTTTTTCTGTTTTTACTTCTGTCTCGTTTCTCTTCACTGTAGGTCCATTTTTCTCTCGACAAAACCAAGACACAAAACGACAAAACCAAGACACAGAATGACAAAACCAAGACGCAGAACGACAAAACCAAAACGCAGAACGACAAAACGAAGACACAAAACGACACAAAAGAGACACAATAACAATTTGATATGATTGATTTTATATGAAATCACACTTTTTTTTTTTTTTTTACAGTTTATGGCTGATAATCGGAGTATTTCTGTTAATTTAAATATCCGTTGTCTTTCAAAGCTGCCAGATGGTTTTTGGGTTTCAGAAGTTTAAAGAATAATCTAAGAGGGCAGATTTTTAGATAAACGTTTTAAAATCAGGAGGAAAAAAGCCCAAAAACAGCAACAACAGAAAGACAGACGTGACTTAATCCTCTTTAATTAAAGTCCTATTTTACATCTCAGTCAAACCCGGTGCTTTCTGGAAGGATGTGAATCTAAACTGTCCTCGTGGTTGTTGAACTGTGGAAGCCTGAAAATGAGTTTATCACTGATTTTATTATTATTTACAAGATGACAGAAATTCTTTGTTTAGTTTGGATCCCTGTCGAGTCGCAGCTTTAACTAACCGCTCCAAATGTGGATTTTTTTTACTGTTAATGTGGATATCAGATGTTTTTCACGAAGCTCAGCGAACTCACAGGTACAAAACAGGTCAAGCCTTAAATTTATTTCTGTTTTTTTTTTTTTTTTTTTTTTTAAAAAACATTTTTGATGACATGAAGCACAGCACACTTTATGGCCAAAAGCATGTGGACACCTGAATGTTCCACTGCTGTGTTCCAGCATTATTAGAGTTGGATTATCAGGTGTTTGGATTCGCTGTGTGCAGAGACCAGTGGAATATTTTCACACCAAACTGGGAACCAATTAATTACAAATCCTGCTTTTGTCATGTTAAAAAACTGGAAATGACATAAAGTCCAATTTAAACCAGTTAAAAACAGCCTGAGACTGTGTCCACATACTTTTGGTCACATAGTTTAATAGTGCAGTTAAATTAAACTGAATACAAACACCAAAAAATAAATTATGTAGGTAAATTTTCTCCTTTTATTTATTTTATCCTCAAATTTATAATTGTTTACTTAAATATCCACATCAGTAAATATTCCAACATTAATATTATTTAATTGATTTAACAGAAACTAAAGAGGTGGTTTAACAGGACGCTAAAAAGCAAACGGAAAACTTTTATTGTGTTTTTTTTCTTCTCCATTTCTGTGTTTATCTGAAGTACAAAGACGTTACAGATTTACTCTGAATCCACAAATACTTCTATATTTACACAAACAGGTGCAATTTCAGAGGTGAAAGGGGAACGCAGTGTTGTTTACTGACCTTAAAGTCTATTTTTGATCTGAGATGAAGTCGTGTTTTGTCGGTTCTTAACTTATTTATTGTTTTTAACGATTCCGTGGAGTTTTACATGACGGCGGAGCTGCCTTTGAACAAGCTGCTGCTTCTTTACAAAAAAATCTACAACCAAGTCTGTTAAACTCTCTGTGCTGTCACTGGAAGACCCTGGCTAACCACTAGCATGGCTAGGCTAGCAAATAGCATCTCTAGCCAAGTCACATCATTAGCATCTCTAGGCTAGCCACTAGCATTCCTCAGCAAGTCATTAGCACCCCTAGGCTAGCCACTAGCATTCCTCAGCAAGTCATTAGCATCCTTAGACTAGCCACTAGCATTCCCCAGCAAGTCATTAGCACCACTAGGCTAGCCACTAGCATCTCTAGGCTTGAGACTAGAATTCTGAGGTTATCCACTAGTATTACTAGGCTAGAAATAGGCTAGCGTCTAGCATCTCTAGTTTTGAGACTAGCATTCCTAGGCTAGCCACGAGTATTCCTTGATTAGCAACTAGCATCCCTAGGTTTGAGACTAGAATTCTGAGGTTATCCACTAGTATTACTAGGCTAGAAATAGGCTAGCGTCTAGCATCTCTAGTTTTGAGACTAGCATTCCTAGGCTAGCCACGAGTATTCCTAGATTAGCAACTAGCATCCCTAGGTTTGAGACTAGAATTCTGAGGTTAGCCATGAGTATTCCTTGGCTAGAAATAGGCCAGTAATTAGCATCCCTAGGCTTGTCACTAGCAGTATTATGCTAATGGCTTATATAGCTCGTCTAAGCTAGGGTAGCAACAAGAATATTTAAGCTAATCATTAGCATTTTGAGGCTAGTGAGGAGCATTTCTAGGCAAGTCACCAGTACTCTAAGGTTCTGATAGAATAGTCATTAGCACTCCTAGACAAATCATTAGCATTCCTAGGTTAGCAGTAGGCTAGTAACTAGCATCCTGAGGCTAATGACCAGCATTCCCAGGCTTTGCTAAGCTAAAAACTCTAATTCTTCGGCCTGTCACTTGGTTTCCGAGCATAACGACCAGCTGAGGGGTTGTAACTTCTTTAATCTTTGTTTTTTCTGTGAATTACTGCTTATTTTTACTTCTTTATATGGGTGGAGACTAGTCAAGGTTTTTCTTGTAAGTATGGTTAATTCAGAAGCTATTTTACAAGCGAACATCTTAAAAAATGTAGTCTTAATCTGTAGCCAGTGACCAAAGCTAAAAGAAACCACAAGTACCTCTGGAATGTACAGAGCTGTAATAGAGAAACTAAGACTTTTACTTTGAAAGTCTCATGGAGCTCAGATCAAAGGCAGCTTCACCCTCTGTGTGTTTTTATGTCTGTAAATAATTATTCTGAATCCTAACCTGAGCTGAACACCAGTTTCAGAGGCACAAGGGAACAGGATGCTTCAGATGATCTATTTTAACAAATGTTCCTCAGATGTTCGGATCAGAACCAGAACTGGTTTCCCCTGAAAAGTCTTGAATCGTGGCTTCAGTCACATGGAGCAGTCCGCCTTTTTTATTCCAAATGTTTTTACACACTAACCACTCTTTCAGCTGAGAACATTTTTACCAGAAAAACATTAAAATCAAGTTTGTCCTCAAAGTGAATATTGGAGAGAAGTAACGAGGAACATGCAGCGATGTCAGATTCACACTGTGAACAACGAGGCTAACGCATCTAGTACGGGTTATTATATAGCATTATAGTCAGCAGAATTTACAGGAAACTGGCCAGTAGCAGCTAAATTTAAGGTCTTCGTGGCTTTGTTCCATCTTCATTACACTGGAAAAAAATGCCCTCTCAAAACAAGAAAAAAACTACTTTTTTTAAGGAACTTTTACTTTCAAATAAGTGAAAAAATCTGCCAATAGAACAAGTGAAAATGGTTTGGTAAGATTTCTAGAAATAAGATATGATATTTAGAATATTGAGATCTTAAAATTAGCTGGGAAAACTTATTTTAAGCTCTATTTTACCAGGATTGTCAAGCTTAGGTGTCTTAAAATAAGCCAGATATGCTTAAAAAATATAGTAGTTTTTCACTCAAAAATAGATTTTTGCTTTCATGTAACCTCCTAATTTGAGATGTTTTAACCCTCCTGTTGTCCTCATTTACGGGCACCAAAAAATATTGTTTCCTTGTCTGAAAAAAAAATCCAAAAATTCAGCAAAAAAATTCCCCAAATTTCTGAAAATTTGCAAAACCTTCAGGAAGAAAATTCCAATAATTTCTTAAGTTTCCCTTAAAAGTTTTGTTTTTTAAAAATCCCCCAAATTTGGCAATTCTTGCAAATATTTTCAAAAAATGAGTAAAAATCTTGCAAAAAATCCTAAAAATATCTAAAGTGATTCCATATATATCAGTAAAACTTGTAATATTATCTTTAAGAACATTCACATAAAAATCAACCAAAATCCAGTGAAATTCGCTGGATTTTGGTTGATATTTATGTGAATGTTCTTAAACATTTTTAACATTTTTTTTCCCACCAAAAATGTTGAAAATGTGGACATCAGAAATTTCACTGTGAAAACAGATTTCTTTCCCACATTTTCAAACTTTAAAATGAGTCAATTTTGACCTGCAGGACGACATGAGGATTCAACTTATTTTGAGTTTTCTTGTAAAATTCAACTCAAACAAGATAATTTCCAGATTGTTTGACTGAACAAGATATTTAAGATGCATTGTCCTCCATCTGCTGAAATGTCTCTTGTTAAGTGAATTTATCTTAAATCCAGTGGGATGAGACATTTGGACTAAAAATAAGACAAACAGACTTGGTCAGATTTTGAGTTTCTGCAGTGTAGTCGCCCATCGAGGGCCTCTGACTGATTCATTGCTCATTTTGCTCACAGTGTGAATTAAAGCTGGAAGCTGCCTTATCGTTGTGTCTGGTTTTACTGCAGTAGAGGAACAAATACTACGTTCCCTGAATGTTCCCCATAACTCTGTGGTCCTCAGCTAGGTTTGGTTCCTGCTGTAGAGATGAGGTTCATGTTTTCTATGGATGATGTGCAATTGTGCTGAAGAGACGGTTTCTGAAACTCAAGAGTTCTTTTCTTCCTCTCTGGGTGAAACACAAGCAGGTTTGAAATGTTTCTGTGATGTTTGAGGTACACCAACGTTTTGCTCTTTTAATTAAGTCTTTTTTCTCCGAAGAGCGTCTGAACAGAACGTCTTTTTGTAAATTCTGGACGACAGACGCTCAACGTTTCTAACTGTGGATGTTTTGTTGATATCAGCTCGATAGCAGTTGATCTGTTTTCCGTTTGGTTTGTTTTTGTATCGTCGGGGTGCGCTTGTTTCCGTTCATCCAGTAAAAGTGACTTTTGTTAGCTAGAAGGAAACAAACGCACCCTTTTGGCTGTTCTCCAGACAGCGGGAAGGAATGTTTGTACAAACGAAGGAGGTCTGAAACTAACATTCAGCCAAACAGCTTTTCTGTTTGTCGGAGTGTTGATAAAACGTTCATCAGCTCACCCAGAACATCATCACGTCTGATTCTAAACCAAACATACCTCCATCTTCATGTTCTCCCCCTCTGCTCCGGAACATCTTCCTACGTTCGGCTGGTTTGGCTCAACGTTAGTTTCAGGTCCTGCAAACTAAACCAACGATGAGTTTAATATCATGTTTACAAGCGACTGATGTTTATTTATTCCATGTCTTAAAGCGTGACCTGTGTTTTATTGATATGCTGCTCTGGTTTGTTCAACCTGAAGTAAAACAGACGTCTTTTAAACTACGCAGCCTCCTCTGGTCTGTCTAGTCTGATTGGTTGAGTTCATTCGTCTATGGATTCTTTAAATCTGCAGTGACTGAAGGCAGTCATTGGTTAGATTAAGAAATTATCTTTTACAGCAACCTACTTTTCTATTTGTTCAGTATTTATATCAGGTTTGGCTAATAACACGACTGGATTTATTTAGACTAGCATCTCTCGTCTAGCCACTAGCACTCTTAGCCTAGCCATTAGTATCACAAGGCTATGCTAGGCTATTTACTTGCATCCCAAGGTCAGCCTTTAGCATCTTTATACCAGTTAGTACCATTCCTAGCTTAGAAACTAGCATCACTTGGCTAGAAACAGGCTTGTCACCAGCAACGTGAAACTAGTAACTAGTATTTCTAGGCCAAGCTAGGCTAGCAACATGTATTGCCAAGTTACCCAGAATCATTCTCATGCTAGAAACTAGTATTTCTAGGCTAGGCTAGCAATAAGTATCCCAGGCTAGCCAGCATCATCCTAATGCTAATGACTAGTATTTCTAGGCTAGGCTAGCTACAAGCATTCATAGATTACCCAGCAGCATCCTTAGGCTAACAACTAGTATTTGTAGGCTAAGCTAAGTTAGCAACAAGCATCTCTAGGCTACCCAGCAGCATCCTCAGGCTAATTACTAGTATTTCCAGACTAAGCTAGGCTAAGCTAGCAACAAGCTTCCTTGGTTACCCAGACTCATCCCTTTGCCGATGACTAGTATTCCTAGGCTAAGCTAGGCTAGCAATAAGAATCCCTAGGTTAGCCAGCATCATCCTTTAGCTAGTGACTAGTATTCCTAGGCTAAGCTAGGCTAGCAACAAGAATCCCTAGGCTAGCCAGCATCATCGTTTAGCTAGTGACTAGTATTTCTAGGCTAAGCTAGGCTAGCAACAAGAATCCCTAGGTTAGCCAGCATCATCGTTTAGCTAGTGACTAGTATTCCTAGGCTAAGCTAGGCTAGCAACAAGAATCCCTAGGCTAGCCAGCATCATCGTTTAGCTAGTGACTAGTATTCCTAGGCTAAGCTAGGCTAGCAACAAGAATCCCTAGGCTAGCCAGCATCATCGTTTAGCTAGTGACTAGTATTTCTAGGCTAAGCTAGGCTAGCAACAAGAATCCCTAGGTTAGCCAGCATCATCCTTTAGCTAGTGACTAGTATTCCTAGGCTAAGCTAGGCTAGCAACAAGAATCCCTAGGCTAGCCAGCATCATCGTTTAGCTAGTGACTAGTATTCCTAGGCTAAGCTAGGCTAGCAACAAGAATCCCTAGGTTAGCCAGCATCATCCGGACCTGATGGAGGTTCACCTCCTGTCTTAAAGCCTGAGCTGACCAGCTGGCTCCAGTCTTCACCAGGATCTTCAATAGTTCCCTGGAACTCTATGAAGTCCTCTCTACATTCAGATGTTCCACCATCATCCCGGTTCCCCAGAAACCCTCCATCACTGAACCACTACAGACCAGCAGCTCTGGTGTTGAACCACCTGAGGACCATAGTAGGACCCCTGCTGGACCTCCTGCAGTTTGCTGATCATGCAAACAGGTCGGCTGACGATGCATCAGTCTGGGGCTGGACTACATCCTGAAACATCTAGATGTTCCTGGAGTTATCGAGGATCCTGTTAATGGATTTTAGCTCGGTATTCAACACCATCGTCCCTGAAATCCTGTCCACCAGACTCTCAGTGGATCTCCAGCTTCCTGACAGACAGGAGGCAGCAGGTGAGGCTGGGAGACGTCACCTCAAACACCTGGACTGTCAGCTCTAGCGCCCCCCAGTGTCCTGTCTCCACTGCTCCTCTCCTTCTACACCAACGACTGCACCTCCAAGCACCTCCAGCTGGCCAACTCCTGAAGTTTAACGACACAACAGCCATCGGCCTGATCCAGGACCAGTCTGCATATCAGCAGGAGGTTGAGCAGCTGGAGATCTGGAGCAGTCAGAACAACCTGGAGCTGAACACCTCCAGACTGTGGAGATGATGGAGGACAGCCCTGTGTCAGCTGTGGAGTCCTTCAGGCTCCTGGGGACGACAATCTGTCAGGACCTGAAGTGGGAGAAGAACATCCTCCATCCTGAAAAGGCTCAGCAGAGGATGGATTTCCTGCCACAGGAGCTGCTGATCCAGTTCTACCTGCAGTCATCCAATCTGTCCTCTACACATCTGGATCAGCCCCACAGCTGGACAGAAACAGCCTGTAGAGAACATCATCAGAGCCCCCTGCTCTCCATCCAGGAAATGTTCTCCACTAGAACCAGGAAGAGGGAACATCATCAGAGACCCACTCACCGTGGATATAAAGTGTTCTCCCCTCTGGAGGCGCTACAGAGCCTGAACATAGGAACAGCTTCTTCTCTGCTGCCATCCCCTGATAAGCAGCTGAGTCCCTCCTGTCCAGCAGACAGCATTCCAGTGGACATGTCCAGGATGATC
>NC_072788.1:523176-658176 GCF_022539595.1 Amphiprion ocellaris
TCTTCTTGGCTCGGCCTCTGGTCCTGGGTGTCGGCGCCTCCTTCTCCTCCTCCTTCTCCTCGTCTTTGGCGTCTCCCACCTCATCCACCGTCACAAAGTTCACGCTTTGCTCCAGAACTACAAATCAAACAGGTTCACACACATCAGACTGAAAACAAACCTGCAGAAAAGTTCAGCAGTCAAATGACTACATTACCCATGAGCCTCTGCTGCAGACGGACTCCAAACACAAACTGCAGATTAAATTATTACTTTTCTCCATCGTGTGATCTTTTTCTGTTGCATAACAGCATCTTCAGCTCTGTGAAGGCACGACTCTGACAGAAATGCATCATGGGAGTCGTAGTCAATGGTAAAATTAACTCCATTTTATGGTCTTCATGTTTAATCATCACTTTCTAATGCTTTCATATTGTAATGTTTTATAAAACACTTATAACGTTTATTATTATTCTGTTCTACTGTCATTCTCCATTAAAAGGTAAATCTGAACCATCATCAAACCTTAAAGACCTTAAAATGACCAGAATCCATCAGTGATGTGACTGCTGTCCTGAAGCAGAAGTTTTCTGTTCAATAAAGTTGAACCTCTTGAACCTCTTGCAGACCCTTGAAGATGTTCAAGAGGTTCAACTGGACTTCCCTTCAAGGTCAAGGGTCTACCAGAGTCTACTTCTCAGTAGATGTTCCACCTCTCATCCAAGATGAGAGGTGGAACATCTTCAAGGGTCTACCAGAGTCTACTTCTCTGGTAGACCCTTGAAGATGTTCCACCTCATCTTGGATGAGAGGTGGAACATCTTCAAGGGAAGTCCAGTTGAACCTCCTGTAGGTCCTTAAAGATGTTCCACCTCTCATCCAAGATGAAAGGTGGAACGTGGATAACTCACCTGTGCTGCTGTCGTCATCTTCGTGTTTCTGCTTAACATATTTTGAGGTTTTCTCTTGTTCTTCATCTGCAGCCTGAAAACAGACACAACATGTTGAGCATCACAGTTTCTGTAGGAGAATAAAACTGCCGTTTGAATCCTCACCTGTGGGTTTGAGGAGGCCTCTGATTGGCTCTCCTGGTTGAGAGGGCGGGGCTCTGGCACGCTAAGCTCCGCCTTTCCCTCCTCTTCTTCGCAGATCTCGTCCAGAGTGACGAGTTCCTGCAGCTCTCCCTCCGTGATCTCCGGACGCCGCCCGTCTCCGTCTCCTCCCACCTCATCCAGAGTCAGCAGCTGCTGGCCGTCGGCCTCCATCCTGGTCGTCATGGCGACGGCAGCTTGCTTCTTCTTCTTCAGCTCCTCTTCCTCGGTGCCGTCGTCGGGGTAATCCTCCTCCTCTTCGCTCACTTCGTCCAGGTTCAGAGAGCTTTCTGCAGCCGCTTCCTGTTTGTTCTCGGTTGGTGCTTCGTCTGGTTCTGGACTCTGTTCCTTGTTTTCTGCAGCAGCTGGATGAAGCTCGGCTGTCTGCTGCAGGTTCTCCTCCACTGGTTCTGCTGTTGAGGTTCCTCCAGGTTCTAGGTCTCCTGTTTCTGCTGCAGGATCTTCATCTTTAGTCCAACTTCTTTCCGTCGTCCGTCCGTCCGACTCTTCTGTGTTCGTCTTCTCTTCTTGATCATCTTCCAGAGAATCTACGATCTGGTACATCGGCTCTTCCTCCTCCTCGTCCATCATTGATGCTGAGCTTTTCTTTGTGTTTCTGCTGTCATCTTCACAAACTGTTGACTTTCTGGGACTCTTGGATTCTTCTGTGTGATGCTGATCTTCAACTGTTTCGTCCCCGACAGAGTCCAGAACCTGATAAGTGGCTTCTTCTTCTTTGGCTGCTTTGTTGGGTTTTTTCGCTGTTTTAACGTCTTTCTTTGGTCGTCCCCTTCGTGGTTTTCCTCCAGTTAGTGGCTGATCGTCCTCCACAGAGTCCAATGTTTCATAGGTGGCCTCCTCCTCCCCTGCGCCGCTCTTCTTCATTGGTGTTCTCTCTTTTGCAGCTGCTTTCTCCTCGTTTGGTTTCTGTGAATCTCTGGCTGGTGTTCGTCTCCTTCTGGTGTCGTCTTTTGTTGGGTTCGAAGCTTCTTTCCTGCTCGTTCTTTGGCTTCGTCCTCTGGTGGATCTCGTGCTGACGGTGGGTTCGTCGACGGCGGCCTCGTCCTCCACGGAGTCTAAAATCTCGTACATGATCTCTTCTTCCTCGTTGGGGTTTTCGGTGGCTTCTGAGTGACTCGACGTCTTTTTCTCCTCTTTGTTTCCTCTGGTGGTCCTTCTTCTACCAGACCTTTCTGTGGTGGAGGCTCCGTCGACAGAATCTACCATCTTTTTGAGCGTCTCCACCTCGTCCTCCTTCTTGTCTTTTCCTGCAGCGCTGTCCTTTGTTCGAGTCTCGTGTTTTCTGACCGTCCTGTCTGCTTTCTTTGGTGATTTCTCTTTGTCTTCACTCTGAGATGTTCTGGTCCTCAGGGTCCTCCTGGTTGGTCTGTCGTCTCTTTTAGCTGCTGCTTCTCCTCTCTTGGTTCTTCTCTCCTTGTTGTTGCTCTCTGACTCCATCTCTGGCTGATCTTCCACAGAATCGATTACCTGGAACAAATCTTCTTCTGTGGTCGTGTCTGCTGTAGGTTTCTGGTCGTCTCCTTCTGTCCTGGTTTGATCTTCCACTGAATCCAGAATCTCAAAGGTTCCTTGTTCAGAAACATCTGTTGAAGCGTCTTTGTCGTCTCGGCCTTCAGGAGGCTTTTCTTCACTGTCTGGGCTTCGACCTGCATCTTTGGAGGCTTTGCAGGATTCTTCTGAAGGCATTTCTTTGTCTTTGGTCCTCCTTCCCCTGCTCCTCGGAGATTTCCTGCTTTTTGTGTCTTGATTCTGATCGGCTGAATCTTCAGCAGCAGATTTATCAGAGCCGTCCACTGCTCTGCTCGGGTTTTTCTCCGTCGGCTGTTTCACTTCCATCAGACGTTGGTCATCTTGAACTGCCGCTTCTTGGTCTTCGGTGATGCTCTCCAGCACTCGGACAGAAGCATTTCCTTCTTCTGGAGGAGCTCCACCTTCTTTCTCCACCCTGTCCAGGACCTGCTGGCCTCCATCATCCAGTCTCTGCTCTGACTGAGCTTCATCTGGATTCTCTTCAGTCGTCTGTTCGTCTGTTTGCTCATCCACTGAATCCAGGATTTGGTAATCTTCTTCTTCTTCCTCCTCCTGCTCCTCTGTGTGTTTGTCAGCTTCCTCCTTTTTCCTTTCTTTGCTCATCTTCACCTCTTTGAGCGACTCGTTCTTCAGATCGGTCTGCAGACTCCGTGTTCGATTCGTCACCTCTGAGTCCTGTCTCTGTGCAGGAGGAAGCATCTCTGATGAAGCTTCTGTTTCCGTCTCTGACTCCACAGTTTTTGCAGCAGCGCTCTCTGCTGACACCTGGTGGTCAGACTTTGCCGCTGCGCTCTCGGTGGGTTTTTCTTCTTCTCTGTGCGACTGATGACTTCCTGCTGCCGTCTTTGCCGATCGCGTCCGGCAGCCTGAGGATGAAGACTGCGACGCTCTGGCTGGAGACTTGGTGCTTCTCGGCTGAGCTCTGTGACCGGAGGAGGCCGGAGGTTCAGCTGAGGTTCTACCAGCAGCAGAGGGTTTGATGTGGGATCTGCTGGGCTCTGATGAGTCTTGGTGCCTCTTTGGCGACGCAGACTTCGAGCTGGAAGACGAGCTGCTTCTCACGGAGGCTTTAGTGGGCTTGGACGAAGGGGAGGACGAAGAGGCTGAGCTCTTGGAGTCTTTAGAGGACCTGGTTGAGGCCTGTTTGGCAGCGTCGGAGCTTTCTTGTCCTTGTCTGTCTCTGGAGGTCCGCCTCGATGAAGAGGAGCTTTGGTCATCGTCGACGATTTCATCAACGGTGACAAAGTCCTCCAAGTTAAAAGTCTGCTCCTCCAATGAAAAGAAGTCTGAAGAATCAACGCTGGCTGTGAAATCAGTCGGATCCTGATGGAGAACAAAGAACGTCGTCTGGACAAACAATCGACTTACTGACCCACCAACAGACAGAACTGACACTTTACTGACCAACGCTGCTGTTAACAAGGACTGGAAGGAAAAACCATCATTCAGGGCTGCAGGTCTGCTTCATTTATGAACACAGACATTCAAATAATAACTTTATTTGCATAAAACTAAGTTACAAAGAGCTTCACTATGAAACTAATTCAGACAAATAAGACCCAAAGTCATTAATAAGATAAAATAGTTACTTCAGGACAAGATGGTTTTATTTTATTTAGCACATTAGTCCAAGTCATTTCAGTAAAAAAGAATCATGATCTGTGTTCCGAAAGTATCACAACAAGTAGAAATGTTGGACTCCAGACTCTGTCCTGTTATTTATGGTGTGATTTTAACTCAATCATTTACATATTACACATTAAAACTCATGTTATTGACATAAAATATTAATATATACCACATTTTTACCTTTTCTTGTGTCGCTTCTTTACTTTTTACACTTCTGGAGCTTGTGCTGTTTCTGCTGGAACTCTGAAAAGCAAATATTAAAAAAGAGGGAGTCAGATTTTTCAGGATTCGTGACAAAGACAGTAAAATACAAAAAAACTCCCAGATGAATAGGCACTTCACCTGGACCTCTCTGTCTTCGCTCGGCGTCCCGCCTCTTAGAGCCAGTCGGTGCTGACGGACTGCTGCTGCGATCACCTTGAAAACGTCCTCGTTGATGGTAGGAAGTTCTGCCTCCTCGGTCTTCACCTCCCTGGTGGCTGAAGGATCAGAGCTGGAAGCAGCAGCGACGGTGTTTGCATCAGCAGAACAGACTGAAGCTGCTGCTGAAGCCTCGTCCTTCACTTCTACTTCATCCATCTTCTCAGGAGGAATCTTGGAGTCCACAGTGACCTGAGAAGCTGGTTTCTCTTCACTCTTCTTCACTTCTTCTTGCTCAATGTTCTCAGGAGGAATCCTGGAGTCCACGGAGACTTCTGATCTTGGTTTATTTTCACTTGTCTTCACTTCTTTCTCCACATCTTTAGGAGGAATCCTGGAGTCTACACTGACCTCAGCAGATGGATTCTTTTTGCTCTTCTCCAAATCCTGAAGAGAAATCCTGGAGTCCACAGTGACCTCAGAAGCTGGTTTCTGTTCGCTCTTCTTCTGCACATCTTTAGGAGGAATCTTGGAGTCCACGGAGACTTCTGATCTTGGTTTATTTTCACTTGTCTTCACTTCTTTCTCCACATCCTTAGGAGGAATCCTGGAGTCCACGGTGACCTGAGCAGATGGTTTCTCTACGCTGTCCTTCATTTCTACGTCTGCTGGTGCTGCTGTGATGGATTCAGATCCAACAGCTGCTTCAGCAGAATCAGGGTTTGAAGGAGGAGGCTGAGCTTCACAAGTCACCGCCGGAAGACTGGAACTGACGTCTGTGGCATCCAGGCCAAGGTTTATGATGACCTCACTGGAGTCTTGTAAACGCTGTTTCAGGCTCTTCAACCTGAAATCAAGCATAAACACAATTTCTTATTTTACGACACTGAAGGAAGAAATACTAGTCCCAGTTTCTTACTCAGTGTCCCTGAGCTAATAGTTCAAAACATTTTCTCAACAGTTTAATAAAAATCCATCCATCCATTTTCTTCCTCTTATCCGGGGTCGGGTCGTGGAGGCAGCAGATGAAGCAGGTCATTCCAGACGTTCCTCCTCCCAGCAACACTTTCCAGCGATATGGATGAAGATTCCACCGAGTCTTCAGGCTCTGCTTCCTCTACAGAGTTTTTTTATGACTTTTTGATTTTCCGAACCCGACAAACAACAGTTTTAAAGTCAAATACTCACGTTTCGATACGTTGAACTTTACTCCTGTGTAGGAGAAATAAAGGAGTTGTCAGATAAACAACACACAGAAAGAAACTTTGATAACGACGATGTAAATCTTTTACTTTGGCGTGTAATCATGAATTTCGGAACACACATACCAAGTTTCCACTGCAGTCAAATGGTGCTGTGAGGCCGACTCCACCACCTTTGTTACTCCACTGGGTTCAGACATCTCAATGAGAACCTGAGGCAGAAACACGGTCATGAACAACGAGAGCCAAAGAAACAGAGGAGACAGCCATGTAAAAGCCATAAGAATCATTTGTTTTCTGAATATTCAAGCACAACTGTGGTCCTCAGTGATGTTACAGAGAAGTTTGAGAGTAATCCTGACACAGCTGGACTCAAACCAGGAGCTTCTTTCCTACAAAATGTTTGTGTCGCCGTACCCGGTTGGCGAGCGGCAGGAAGCTGATGAAAGAAGCGATGGATGAAACCACGTGCATGACCAGCATGATGAGGTCCATGGTGGTCTCAGAGATCTCCACACACAGCAGTCGGTCCTCCAGAGACTCCAGCTCTGGAACGTGCTGGAAAACAACCAACAGTCGGTGATGAGGACCAGGAAGTCCAGAAGAAGCTGCAGATCTGTATAAAGGATGAACCACTTACGGCGTTGCTCCACTTCATCAGATTTCTGTACATGACCTCCTGCAACAAGATCACAACACAGGACTGTCAACAGCACCTTTAAAACACATCACGCCTGCATTTAGCCATGATATTCTGTCTGTAAACTCATTATTCCAGCTGATGATTAGAGTGATTCGGTGGATTGTTAAATGTAAATGCGTGTCACATCAAACTCTAGAGAAGAAAATCTGTCATATTACAACGTAAACCTTAAAATAATCAAAGTTTGAGGGTTGAGAGACATTTAAAAATAAGATTACATATGTGAAATGAGGAAGAAATACTTCAGATTCTGCGCTAATTCTTGCCCAGATTAGTGTCAGTGACCGTCACGTCCTGTGCCAACAGTTCAGATCTCCTTGATTTGGATCTTTCCATTGAAGCAGTGTTCAGATGAAGGCTCTTATAACTACCCAAAGAGGTCAAAGCATGAAGGTTTTTAAAGTAGGAAACTTGGAGTCCATGCAGCTCAAGCACAGCTGTCACTACAGCAAAAAGTTGACCGATAAACGCTGAGTGGTTCTGAAATTCACACATATTTTATGATACATTCAATTCTGACCCAAAGATAATGTCATTTGTAATAAAAATTTTGGGGTAATTTCATGTAAAAATAACCAAATCTGAAAAAAAGAGTGTTTTTAGTTCAGTCCAATTCTAGCTGCGAATCATTAATTTTGTCATCAAGAGCCACTGCTTTGCCCTTGCTGAAACATTCTAATAAACATCTATCCTGCAATTAAATTTAACGGTTCAGACCAGGGTTAGACCCTCTGGGCTGGTGGAACCTAACCCTAGAAACGGAGAGCTGGTCCAGTGGTCCCTTTACTAGGGGATCAACACCTTTAAGATGGAAGAACAGAATAGTTCTAAGCTCTCTGATGTTTTCCCCAACTTCAGTACCTCACTGGATCCATGATGTATGTCCTCCAGGACTATGTGGACTTTCAGCGTACAGTCGGTCACAGAAACAGGACTTTTGATGTGATCTCGGATGAATTCACGGCACTTTCGCCAGCCGCTGAAATATACAAAGGCCTGGAGGCAAAAAGGAAGAAGGAAAGGCGTCACGACACAGTAAAACAGCAACATCCGAACTTCTGTCGGTCTGCAGCGCCGACTCCTCACCCTCCTCTGCAGCGTCAGCACCGTCACGTTGTAGTACAGCCAGTGGAGGTTCTGCCTGGGGAAGTAACGCCACACCAGCTTTGCCACGTCCTCTTGGGTGTAGTTTCCTTCTGGCAAACCCGTCAGCATGAGTGTGTAGAACTTCATACCTTTACTGGAGCAGATCTACAAGACACACGGATAAAAATACGTTGATTAAAAGCCAACACAGCAACATCATCTCAGACCAAAATAAAACAGATGAGTTGGCCTTAGCATTTACAAAAAGGAACGTTAGCACATGCGAACCAACAACCATTCACCTGCATTACTAGATATGTTTAGAATTTAACTGGGGCTGGGATTTTAATGCATTACTTTCGATTAATTAATGACAGAAAAATCGTGTTAAAAAAAATAACGCATTTAATTTTCTCAGTTCCCTGATTTCTGGTACACCGGTAACACTGATGGACACTCCAGCCCAGTAGGTGGTGCTAATGAACCTAAAGTCCTCTAATTAATTAATTAGATAAATTTTTTTAATTGCGTCGGACCACAAAATTTTGTAGAATAAAAATATATGAACCAATAAGATAGAAGAAGGAAAGGCATAGTAGATTAGCTGCAGTACCTACAACACAGGAGAGATACTTAAAGTCCAGCAAGAACAAACAAATGCTGCATTCAGGCAGATATTTGTGAAAATATGACTTGTTGGACTGATCTGATGGTTTCTCTGGTTAAACAGTTTTCCACCACCAACATGAAAAACAAAAACACACTTGAGGAGGTGCTCACCCCGACGTCCTGTGCCACATCGACGGTCTGATAATCTAGGAGACGAGATGGAAACGGTTACTTTCCGTCCACATGTTAAGATCTGAAAGCTACGTTCAGCTTCAGCTCTCACCTGGGATGATGAACCACGGAGACGTGGTCGGAAACACAAAGGGACCGGTTCTCATCGTGACCCAGAACGGCGCCGTACTGCCCTGAGGCACTCCAGATCTTGTTGTTGGGACGGTTGCTCCGGCAACAATGTCCTTGCTGTCGGGCACGGCATTCGCTGCCAGTCTGGGCGCTGCGTCAACAAAGATCCATCGTTGGACATTAAGGTGAACTGAAGTCGTTTTTAGTGTTCATACTGTGATCTTTATTTTATATTATTACATGAGAAGCAATGACTGGCTGTTTAATTTTGGTGCCAACATTAGGATCTATTACTCCTATAGTTCGCCTATGGGAGTCATAGATCCACAGAAGATGTAGTCGCCGTCGCATTCCATACAGAAAAAAAGAAAAGAAAAATTTGTGTGTTTATTTTGGTCTTTTGCACCAATGCATAATACAAGTACTTTGACTGTCTCCAGATCTGTAATATTCTGTATCCTATGTGTGTTGTTTAATGTCTCCAGAGACTCACGTAGTGCTGTGATTGCGCTTCGCGGTACTTCCAGCCGGAGCAGGCTGTAGTTACGGGTCTGGTTCAGGAGGCTGAACCAAACTCCCAGGCGATCGGCATCACGAATGGAATCAAATTCGACAAACACCTGGAACCACGCAGGACAGACAAGGTTAGGAAGTCTTAAAATCCACCTCGACATGTGTACCTGCAGGCATCGGAGTGTTCATACCTTGTTTAGAACAGGCAGGAAGTTTCTAACGGAACCGATTTTTTTCAACGCTTCCCTGAGATCCTTGGCCTGGCTTTGGGAGATGTTCCTGATGAAGACTGTCCTAGTTCCATTATCAAACACCGGCTGCTGTTTGAGAACGTCAAGGGAACGTTCAGATCAACCAGAAACACACAAACAGTGACAGGTTTCAGTGAGTACTGACAAATTGTATGTTTGGAGAGAAAAACACAGGAATAAACAAGACCTCAATCATTTCAATCAATAAGTAGAAATGAGGTTTAGTATTCTAGAGAGTGCTGAGGATATAAATGTGTTTTTGTGAGTGTGTTACTTACAGAACGCATCAGTTTCATCAGAGATTTATAAAAGTCAATCTGAAAGAGAAACACCAGGTATCAACACATTTCATATTCAGTTTTTATCTGTTCATACTACTTTAAATAGAGTTTCAAAGGTTATTTCCATTATTTATTCTTAACAACAAAACTCGGATTATAAAAATAAAAATCTTTTATTGTTCTCATCACCAGAGACTACCGACAGTCATCAGTCTCTTGTTATTCTACGTGTCCACTAGATGCGTTTTTCCTGCATGTAAACACGCCGCATCTGAAAATCTCCCGCTTGGTGGGCGTGTACTTGAGGCCAGTATCCAGTGTTCAACTCCTGCCAACCTTCTTCTCCAACTATCCTGCCCCTGACTGGACAAATGACTCGCGAGCTGTCTGTTCCTGGATTTCAAGTCAGACCAGCATGCATTTGAGGCAACAAATAAGCTGTGCAGTAGCTGAACCTCCGGTCCCTGTACAACCAAAATGAGAGCTGTGTCGCATACTCAGCACAAAGTCAGACTTGTTTCCAGTGGGTGTTGGACTCCTCCAGGGCTGTCCCTTGTCTCTGATCCTGTTTGTGGTCTTCATGGACAGGATCTCAAGGATCAGCTGGGGTGAGGAGGGTGTCTGGTTTGTGGATCTCAAGATCTTTGCTTTTTGCAGATGATGTGGTTCTGTTGTTTCCTCAGACCTTCAGCAGCACTGGAGCGGTTTGCAGCCGAGTGTGAAGCGGTGGGGATGTGGATCAGCACCTCCAAGTCCGAGGCCAAGGTTCTCTGATGGAAACTGGTGGATTGCTCCCTCTGGGTTGGAGGGGGAGTTGCTTCCCCAGGAGAAGGAGTTCAAGTATCTCTGGATCTTGTTCATGAGTGATGGGAAAATGGAGCTAGAGATGGACAGGAGGATTGGTGCAGCGTCAGCAGTAATGAAGGCGTTGTACTGAACCGTCGTGGTGAAGAAGAAGCTGAACCTCAAGGAGAAGATCTCAGTTT
This sequence comes from Amphiprion ocellaris, assembly GCF_022539595.1. Classification (NCBI taxonomy): domain Eukaryota; kingdom Metazoa; phylum Chordata; class Actinopteri; family Pomacentridae; genus Amphiprion; species Amphiprion ocellaris. The sequence continues at coordinate 533,721 of NC_072788.1, forward strand.
ACCATCCATCTACGTTCCAACCCTCACCTATGGTCATGAGCTCTGGGTAGTGACCCAAAGAATGAGATCATGGATACAAGCGGCTGAAATGAGCTTCCTCCGTAGGGTGTCTGGGCTCAGCCTTAGAGATAAGGGGAGAAGCTCAGACATCCAGAGGGAGCTCAGAGTAGAGCTGCTGATCCTTCACCTCTAAAGGAACCAGCTGAGGTGGTTTGAACATCTGATTCTGATGCCTCCAGGAAGACTTCCTTTGGAGGTTTTCTAAACGCCTCCACCTGGGAGGAGACCCCGGGGTAGACCCAGAACCCTCTGGAGGGATTATATATCTCATCTGGCCTGAGAACGCCTCGGGATCCTCCAGGAAGAGCTGGAAAGTGTTGCTGGGAGGAGGAACGTCTGGAATGACCTGATTGATTTGAGGCAAGAAATAAGCTGCTGAATCTGTCCTGGTTTTAGTTCAATGACAGCTAGTTTAGACGTTTGACGAAAGTTTCGCGATGCGTCGGCTTTCCGCAAGCTGTATCGAATTTGCATAAAGTGGACGTCAAGTCTACTTAATGCAAATGAGCTCCAGGGAGATGCACCGGATCGCAACAGAACCAGCATGCAAAGTGGTTGTTTGGTCACAAACACAATGAGTGGGATACAGGAAGTTGCTGGATCCAGTGGACATGTACCTTTAGTAGCGAAGGAGAGGGACTCCTCAATATTTTTAAAAACTCTTGTTTGTCTAGTTTTGATATTTTAAGCATGCTGAAAACAAATAAAATTTAATACTTTGCTTACCGGTTCAAATAATATGTATTGTTTCATGACCTCCACAGAGATTTTAGAGCCGTGGAGAAAAATGTCCTTCTTTTGTGATGGCCTCATAATGTTTTTCAGCTCCTGTACAGTTGGCATCATGGCAAAAGCCTGAAAATCAGAAAGTAAAAATGTATTCTGATGCCAGTCAGTCTCATGATTATAGCACATAGTAGATCTGCATTAACTGGAGTTATGAGTGATTTCACAACTAAACTTTAACCACTCAACCCCCCCCCCCAAAAAAAACACCTAAATGACACAATTTATTCAAGTCAAGCTGTTCAGACAGGTCTGTGAGCTACTCACCTGTGATTTACTGCTTCGTTTGAAAAAAATATTCAAATCTGAGCTGGGAATTGTGACATTTCACCTAAATCACTTTATTTTACCTGCTTCCTTGAAATAATTTACCCCAAAATAAACCGTGTCCATTTAGGAGATTCTGTCAAAAACTAAAACTGCAGCAGTGACTCAGCTGTGACCAACATTAAGGGACTTTTCCACCTGAACTGCAGGCAGTGTTTACCCAGAGCAGAGAGAAAATCACCCAAACAAATCAAATATGAATGCAGTAAATTATCTAGAGCATTCAGAATTACAGTTCTAACATTTCCAGTGCTGCTAACAAAAGTGGAAACCTGGATAATGTTGGACATATTGACATCAGGTATTTTTAAATGTTTGAAAAATGAAAGTAAGTCAATGTTCGTTTTGTCTTTATTTGTGATTTCTAGTTTCCTGATTTTGTCATAGTGCACAGAAGACATTTCTGAGTTCTCTCTACTTCTTCGTGGTTGTTCTGTTTCTATAGAGCTGCCGGACTTTATATTGCAGTGAAAAATGAACCCACAGTGAAGCAAAATGAAGCGAAACACACCCAGAAATTGCTAAATGTTCCTCAAATGGGCAAAATAAACTATTGCAGATCTATAAGCTGGTGCCTACCATGCGTGTCTGAGGAATAACATAGATGGAGTCTTCATGATAATGAAATCCAAACGGGACGAGCAGATCGGCGACGTCCTGCTCTGTGTAGCAGCCGTCCTGATACTCCGGCAGGTTGCTAATTAACAACACCCTGTAATCGAGTTTAAAGAGCTGAAAAAAGAGTCACAGGTAAGGTCAGCTGAGATTTTGACATCAAGGAAAGAGCACTTTCTGTAGACATTATCTAAGAATGAGAACATTCTCAGATGACTCTGTAAACCAAGATTAGCTTCAATTAAACAAGAACTAACTCGTCCTGGTGAGCAGTTCATGCAGCCAGTTGGAAAAAACTTACCTTAACGTTCGACAATTTGACCATCTTCAGAATCGCTGTGATGGAAAACCAAAGCAACAAGTCAAACACAGTAAAACAGAAACCGTGACCACCAGAAGGAATTTATCATCTACACACAGGTTTGTTGGATTTCTTACGGATTCTTTCTTTAAGCAGATGTTTTTCTATCTCGTCCCCGATAGTCAGCTTGGCAACAGGAGGTGAAGAAGACGCTGCTGCTTCAGTCGATGATGACGAAACACTGATTGTTGGTGCTGCATCCTTTTGTGTCGTCACAGCATCTTTAAAAGAAGGAAATATAATTTAAATGAGAGAAGTATTTTCTAAAGATCCTGAAAGTTGCTTCTAGTTCAGATCAGAAAACATTTGTCAAACTAACTGTAAAGTTACTGAATCTAGTGTAGAAGGAAGCTGATTGACAAAACAGTCACTTATGTATTTATTATTTTATGTGTATAGTCATTTATTATAATTGAATATTATTTATGTGGTGAGTAATGTTTGATGTGTTTTTTGTCCAGTCTTGTGTTGCCACTCATCCTGCACCTTGTCATGGTGAGTGAGCTTCAAACCAAGACAGGCTTTGACTGTTTGCAACATGCAGAGCATAATTTTGTGTGTTTTAAAGGAGATTTCATGCATATGCTATGTTAATTACAGCTGTGTTATGAAAGCTACAACACTTGGGTTGTCCTGCATAAAGCATCAAGTTCCCTGCTGGAGCATCACTATGTAAGATCTGTACTTGGCTTTTATTACCTACATTATTGTACCTCTGTTCATGGACCTAACATACCAATATCTGCACTGCTCAAAAGTATTGTTACACAGTTTACTCAGTAAACCGGAAAACGGTGGATTGTTCCCTCCGGGTTGGGGGGAGTTGCTTCCCCGAGTGAAGAAGTTCAAGTATCTCTGGATCTTGTTCATGAGTGATGGGAAAATGGAGCTAGAGATGGACAGGAGGATTGGTGCAGCGTCAGCAGTAATGAAGGTGTTGTACTGAACCGTCGTGGTGAAGAGGGAGCTGAACCTCAAGGAGAAGATCTCAGTTTACCATCCATCTACGTTCCAACCCTCAACTATGGTCATGAGATCTGGGTAGTGACCCAAAGAATGAGATCATGGATACAAGCAGCTGAAATGAGCTTCCTCCGTAGGGTGTCTGGGCTCAGCCTTAGAGATAAGGGGAGAAGCTCAGACATCCAGAGGGAGCTCAGAGTAGAGCTGCTGATCCTTCACCTCTAAAGGAACCAGCTGAGGAGGTTTGGACATCTGATTCAGATCCTCCAGGGAGACTTCCTTTGGAGGTTTTCTGAACACGTCCTCCTGGGAGGAGACCCCGGGGTAGACCCAGAACCCTCTGGGGGGATTATATATCTCATCTGGCCTGGGAACGCCTCGGGATCCCCCAGGAAGAGCTGGAAAGTGTTGCTGGGAGGAGGAACGTCTGGAATGACCTGCTTCATCTGCTGCCTCCACGACCCGACCCCGGATAAGAGGAAGAAGATGGATGAAGTTTAACTCAGTCCCATGCTATCAGAAATAATTCTCACTGATTAAAAACTTCCTGCATGCAGAAAAGATTTGTCTCAATTCATTATTTTCAGTCTCTTCCCACTCTATGTGGTCTGTCCTGGCTCAGTTTCTCACTGTGATTGCTACATCTTAACTAAAGCGTTTGTCTTTTGCTGTGATTCCAAAGGTCTCCACACTGGAGATAAATGAGCGGTGCCGACAGAAGGAAAACCTCATCTGGTGCCGTTCATCTGGTTGTGAATAAGGAGGTTGAATGGACAACATCCTGAGTTAACCACTTCCAGACAGACCAACTCTTTCCGCATTTTATTATTGTTTTCAGCATTCACTGGTTCTGTTTCTTATCTTTTATTAAAGTTGGTATTCAACAGGTGACTGTCAAAATAGTTCAATTTCCTCCCTTTTAAGAAATGTGTATTAGGCATACAGATTACTCAGTGTCTCAAAGTAGTTGGGTTAATAAATGATCTTGCATTTCCTTTTGTTTTTTTGTTTGATAGAGACTTCAGCAGCGACATCAATCACTTGTAAATTAGTTTTATTCAGATCAGATATGGTATTTGAAAAATACTCCTTAACAACTAGTGATCATTATTTTTGTTTTAAAAATTTAATTAACTACAGAACAATCTTGCTTGCTTTTTTACAAGTTTACCATGTGCCACATAATCTATCAGCAAACTTTATATTAGGGTTTTCAGTGTAATTAAGTAACAGATAAGTTAACCAGATTTGCATGAAAAAAGCACAAACTATAAAATAAACTCTATATTTCATCTGTGCTTCATTGTTGATCCAAATAGCCTTGTGATTAAATGGAAAATTCTGCAAAAAAACATCAATGTGATCTTGTTTAATTACAATACTGTACATGTTGCTATTGTTAAAATGCAAACACCATTAAAACCATCAACGCATTAGTGATATGAACTTCAGAAATACTTTTATTGCACACTGAAAAGAGATCATCCTGAATTAGAAATAGAGGAAGTACAGCAACATGACTTTTAACAAGCATAAAGAACAATAAAAAGGTGAAAATATTTACAATTGGTCACAGCTACATCAGACTTTCAAAGACCATGGGGTGGAAATATAGCGGTGATAAGACAACAGGTGGAATGACGAGAGGATGTAGGGAGTTGGAAAGAACACACCTGGTGAGACTGAACAGTGATATGGCCACATGTGCAAAATAACCAAAAAATAATTAGACTGAAAAACAACACTCATTTCTAAGACTGTGGGTTGTGTCTGGGGCAAAAAAAAACATTAAGTCTTAACTTGTTTACTGTTGCTGAAGTTGGGCCTTAATGGACTCCGCAAAACTGTTTAGAAATAGTTAATTTCCCCGAGTGGTGAAATGAACTCCATCCTGCAAAAACAGCCCAGGACTGTCAAACAGGATGGCAGGGTGACGTATGAAGCGGCCATTTAAACTTTGAACATACGTAGCCATAACACTGTTCACAAACTTGCGTGTTCTATTAATTATTCTTAGACTGACACCAGCCGTCCACCTGTATCTTCTCTCAATGATGGCAGAGAAGATGATGCTCATCCCTGGATACTGTTGGTGGAGGTGGTGCAGGTCCTCTTTCATTGCATTAACTAGTTCCTGTTTTGGGATGTTCCCCAGGTCGTTGCCACCACAGTGGATGAGGAGGACATCTGGTACTGCTTTTCCCTGTAGAGACTGGTCGAAAAAAGCACAGAGGCCGCTCCACATCAGACCATCCTGGCCCAACCAGTGGATGAGGACCCCATCAACACCAAGGTTGCTCCCCATGGTCTCTGCAGCCCTCTCGGCTCCACGCTGGACATAACTGTCACCAATTATCCAGACCATGGCTAGATGGGAAATAGTGTAACGGTAAGGAAAATGTCACGTTGCAGATCAGAGGCAAAAGGGAAAAGAAACCACTCTTACTAGATGAACTCAACACAGTTTTCTGACAGTACAGTCTTCTATCAGTTCAGCAGCAGAAAAACATTCTGCAGTACTGGTTAGCATGAAATATTAATGGGATGGATGGATGGATGGATGGATGGATGGATGGATGGATGGATGGATGGATGGATAGACAGACAGACAGACAGACAGACAGACAGACAGACAGAAAAGACAGACAGACAGACAGATAGACAGACCGTAGATAGATAGATCACAGACAGACAGACAGATAGATAGGCTTCATTAGTTACACAGTTAAGTTAAAAATTATCAAGTTATTAATCTGTGATCTATGAATTAGCTAATAACATCGGCATTGGCAAACCCAATTTATCACGGCTGATACTCACTAAGCTAGCTAATGCTACCTTACATTAGCAGAACAGGATAATTAAAATTCAACTTTGGAATATGCTTCACTAAAAGTGGTTGTGCACAGTTTAATGCTGACTGGCAGTAGCTTCAGCTACGATACCGTAAGTTACTAATTTTACATATTTGCCAACATGTATGGACATGTATGCAATACTTCGTGAGATTACTTTAACAGTAAATTTCAGGAAGTTACTTTGACAAGTAGCGATAAAGTTTACCTCAGTTTATGGAAGCTAACGTCGTTAGTGTTGGCTGAATGCGGTTCGTAACTGTCGACAGCAATGAGCAGGAGTCAGAGTGACAAATGTGGGCAGGTAGAGAGTCGTCTCTGGCTCCAAAAATCCAAGGTGTCAACCAGGAAGTAGCAAAATACAGGCTTCATTTTCTCAGTGCAGAAACCGACGGGTGACATCACAGTTCCTACGTCCATCTTTATTACACAGTCTACGATCAAAACGCATCAACAAACTGCCAAAGTCACATAATCCTTCACTACCATGACTGAGGGATGCAAATTCTGGACAATTTTCTATCCACAGCGTTATTAATCAGTTATCAATTATTCAATTACAAGAACAAAGCTGAGTGAATATGCTTCTTTACACTGATAAAGCTATTTCTAATAACAGGAACACAACAAATCAGTTGCATGTGCCAGTGGGCGACATAAACACTGTCGTCATCCAGCTCAGCTCATTTTAAAATCACAAGGTCATTAGGTGTCACAAAAGTCTTTGACATGGCGGCCTGTTGCTCACTAACCCCCCTACAACGCTCTCTACCTGCCCACACTGAAGCAGGGATCCAAAATTTCAACAATTATTTTAATCGACAGTCGACCGTATAATCAAGCAATTATTAATGAATCGTAAAAAATAATCAAGTACGACTTACATTTCTCTATACTTTGATGAAATCTTTTTAATCAGACACATAACATTTACCAAAGGCTAAAGAAATGCTGTCCTGCTGAACTAAGGCTCATCTTGAATCTTCAAATCTGGTTGGAGATCATTAACTTTCAAAGAAGTCTTTGTCATGGTGCCTGTTGCTAGCTAAACTCCCACAATGCTCTCTGCTCGCAAACATGACCTGCCAGTAGTGCATGACCTTCTTCCTCTGCCTTATTAATTTATTTCAAATTGGTTAAAATACACCGCCTGTCCAAAAAAAAAAGTTGCATGCTAATATTTTGTTGGACCACCTTTAGCTTTGAGAACGGCACACATTTGCTGTGCCATCGCTTCGATAAGCTTCTACAATGTCACAGCATTTATTTCTGTCCAGAGATGCTTTAATTTTCCACCAAGATCTTATATTGTTGATTGGGAGAGTCGGACCGCTACACAACGTCTTCTCCAGGACGCTGTGGAGGACAATCCATCTCCTGCTCCCTGATCCACTCATTCTCAATGTGACCCCATGAATCCTGGCATCGTCATCTTAGAACATTCACATGCCATCAGGGAAGAAAAACTCCACTGACGGAAAGACCTGGTCCTTCAGTATCTTCAGGTGTCAGCTGACCTCATTCTTTGGGAACATAACGTTGGTGAACCTGACCAACCCCAGATCATAACCCTAACCCCCACAGGCTGGTAGGCACTAGCCATGATGAGTGCATCACTTCATCTGCTTCTCTTCTTACCCTGATGGACTCATCTGCTAATTTATTTTTGACTTCTCTGGGCACTATACCTACCGTCAAGCATGGAGGTGGCAGTGTCATTATACCATCAATTTAACTGACTCAAGTTTGAGACAGAAAGACAACAAATATAGTGGAACGGCACCAATTCTGTCCAAGATCAACCTTCTGCTGATGGTTTTAGGTTTTCCTGAAGAACGTGGAGGTGATCCTCCTTCTTCATTATTCCATTTACTTTGTGTAAAGCTCCAGTTCCACAGAGCATGATACTGCCACCTCCATGCTTGGTGGTAGACCTGCCTTAGACAGTCTGAAACCAGCCCTCAAAAAGTCTAAAACAAGGACCAGAATCAAACCTACACTACTCCAACGCCCAAGACATTGTAAAACCAGTCCTAAACCAGACCTTAATAGGTCTAAAACCAGGACCAGAATCAAACCTAAACCAGTCCAAAAAAAAAAAATTTTCAAAACCAGTCAGAATCCAGTCTGAAACCAGTCCTAGAAAAGTCAAAAACCAGCACAAAGTCGGGACCAAAACCAAACCTAAACTACTGCCCCTATCACTCTGGAACAGGGTAAATCTGGACTCATCAGACCTCATGACCTTCTTCCATTGCTCCAGAGTCCAATCTTTATGCTACCTAGAAAACTGAAGCCTTTTTTTCTGATCATCCTCACTGATCCTTTGAGTTCCCTTCATGTGGAAATGTTCTTACTTTCACTACTAAACAGCCGTGAGTTCTACTGCTGGTTTCCTACGATCAGCTAAGAGTTTGTTGCTGAAGATGATGGTTCTCCACTAACCTTCAGGTTTTAATAATGCGTTGGATAGTTCTTAACCTGATTTTAGTAGTTTCATCTCCTCAGTTGTTTTCTTTGCTTGATACAGGCCAATAATTTGACCCTTCTGAGACAGATTAACATCCTTTCCATGACCACAGGATATGTCTTCCAACATGGTTGTTTAAGAAATGAGAAGCTCCTCGCTGCATCAGCTAGGGTTAAATAAGGTGTTGTCATCGCTGCAGTAATTATCCAATAGAAGGATCTTACCAATTTGCTGAGTTAAATCCAGGTGGTGATGGTTTTTTTGGACAGGCAGTGTATTAAGCGAAATTAACTGGTTAGCTAGACTAACATTCATACCAGTAACACAAACGGTAGTTGCTGCGTCACTGTTCTTCTGCCAGAAATACTCAGTCCAAAACTGAAGGTAGGACCCAACAAACATCCTCAAATGTCAGATAAAGTGACTCTGTGGTCTTTTCATTGGATTTGTTGGTTAAAAAAATGCTGTCCAACATACCTTTGTCATTTGTTTTGGTCTCCACCTCTTTGGCTGAACCTGTTGTCGTCTGCTGCTGGGGTTGCAAGGCCTCTGTCTTGGTCTCCAGCACTGGTGCAGGGGATTTTGGATCTGGTTTGGTGTCTTGTTGGACCTGCAATGGAGCTTTGATGGAAGTTTCTGGAGTTGTAACGGTTGGCTGTGGTTTCTCAGGTTGATCAGTTGGAGGTTTAGGTGAAGACGCACTGGATGTGGTCTGAACCGTAGACGTTGGTGGATGAGTCTCACTGGATTTGGTTGGTAAGGGCTTTGTATCCGTCACTTTTTCACCTTCACCTTCAGCAGAACTGACAACCTCCATGGGTTCCACCACTCCAGTTTCTCCGAGCTCCAATGATTCACTACTTTTAACCTCTTTTGCTTCAGCAACAGGTTTGTTAAGTTCTGCCACAGGCTTCACTGCAGAAGCTGCTGCATTGTTTGTTTCACCATCCTTTGCCACCACAGATTCTTTAGCACTGGTTTCACTTGTTTTAGGTTCAGGTTCTTTCTTAGAAACACCAGCATCAGGTTTCTTTACTGGTTTCTTGAGCTTGTTGGATCCTACAACTTTTGAAGCTCCTTTTCTTACATCAACAGATTTCACAGCTCCTTTTGCAGTCACTTTGCCTGTTTTTGTCTTTTTGACAGTTTGCTTGGTTGGTTGATTTTTGGCTTTGGAAACCAAAACTTTTGCCTTTGCGACCAGTTTGCCTGTTTTAGGTTTGTTGGCTGCAGAAGGCAGAGATGAAGATTTTCCAACGTTGGTGGATTTTGTGCTTTGAGTGGACTTCGAAGATTTTCTGTGAAGAAGAAAGTTACATGAGTTCAAGTGGGAGAAAAATGTGAGTAATTCTTCACTGCAAGACAGTACAATCCTTCAAAAGTTCAACTGTTTTTAAAAGAACAAAATGAATGGCATTTAAAATAAAAATGACGGACTCGATGTCATGTAAATAAAACGTGGAGTTTAAAGAAAGTAAATCATGCTTCTGTGCAAGTTAAGAATATAGAGGGTTAGAATGTTTTGTTTTAGCTATTAAATGAGTAACTTAGTTTGAAAACAAAATTTACGAACAATGGATGTTGTGTCGTGAAGTAAATTTCCAAATGTCAAGACAGTAAGACCATAACATTCAGAACGTACCAACTGAAAATCTCAAAATAAGCAGCAATAAAACATTTCTATAATAATATAAAAATCAAAAATAAGATAAAACTCCAACTACTGCTAAAAGAACAGTCCGTGTGAAGCACATCTTACTGCTCAGGAGGCTTCGTTGGTTCCTTTGCAGAAGTTGGAAGAGGAGCAGCTTTCTGTAAATATAGATGAATTCTGGATTAATGTGATTGTTGACAGCATGATCAGACTACAGCAGACTGATGTCATTAATATTTCCATGGACAGACACAGAAAAGCAGCGATACCTCCTCTCTGACGATAGTCACTGGCATCCCTTTTATGTTGATGCTATTGAAGCTCCTCAGTTTCTCGGCGTCTTCGGCTTTCTCAAAACGCACTATCGCCTACACGAACACAACAAACACATGAGTTTGGACCGTCTTAACCCTCCTGTTGTCCTCATTTACGGGCACCAAAAAATACTGCTTCCTTGTCTGAAAATAATCCAAAAATTCAGCAAAAAAAATCCCCAAATTTCTGAAAATTTGCAAAACCTTCAGGAAGAAAAAAAAGTTTAAAAGTTTCCCTTAAAAGTTTTATTTTTAAAAAATTCCCCAAACTTGGCAAGAAAATTCTTGCAAATATTTTCAAAAAATGAGTAAATATCTTCCAACAAATCTTAAAAATATCTAAAGTGATTCCATATATATCAATAAAACTTCCAATATTTTCTTTAAGAACAGTCACATAAAAATCAACCAAAATCCAGCGAAATTCACTGGATTTTGGTTGATTTTTATGTGAATGTTCTTAAGAAACATTTTTAACATTTCTTTTGTTCCACCAAAAAATGTTTAAAGATTTCCCAAAAATGTTGAAAATGTGGACATCAGAAGTTTCACTGTGAAAATATTTTTTTTCCCCACATTTTCAAACTTTAAAACGGGTCAATTTTGACCCACAGGACGACACAAGGGTTAAGAGTGCAAAGATGAGAATTCTTGTGACTCTCAGTTAAGCCACATGGCTCTTGTCCAGGAAGGTGTACAGATTTATTTGCTTTGTAAATGATGTTCATACAGAGATACTTAACATAAACGCATTAGTCAAAATACCCAAACAAACACAACTTATGGTGGCACAATGACTTATATACTGTAGACTAATACAACAGCAGCACTCTTTATATTCATACCTCCACTTTGGAGCGAAACAACACAACTGATTTGGTTTTTCCAAACTGCTCCACTGCAGCGACCACGTCACCGTGAGACAGACTCGTACGAACTCCTTGTAGCTTCACCTCATTTGGAGGTAAATTTTCATTTACCTGAGAAAACAAGGAAATGTAGAGCAGATATAAATTTGGTCATGATAACGAGACGACTGAAACAAGCAGATTTTGCAAACAAACACGGAAGAACTTGCTTCGCTCTTCTGAAGACTCGACTTCGCTTTCTTTGCGGTTGACTCCTTCTTTGCCGCATTGGAGGATGATGATGAAGAGGCAGCAGAGGATGATGATGACTTCATCTTGGCCAGCTCAGCCAGTAAGGCAGGAGCCAGAGTTTTAACCACAGTCTCCAGGTCCGACTGACTCGACAGAGACTGGACAGCTACAAGGACAAAGATACAAGGGACAGTCTCAGTTTGGTGGTTGGGAAGTCTCAAAGTTTCTACTGAGAGCTGTTTATCAAGATCAAATGTAGAGATACAGAGAAATATTCAATAGAAACAATGACAATTAATCCACTTTGAGGACAAAATGCCAAAATTTCTGGTTGCAGCTGCTTCCTTTATCCTAAACAACAGTGAACTGAATGTTTTTGGGGTTAACAGGTGACGATGTTGCCTTGGTCTCTGGATAACTGATGTACGTATTTACTATGGTATGTCATTTTATGCAGTCTGTGTAATATCAACAGAATCTGTGAAATGTCAGGATTGTCAATATTCATATTCTTCCCTCATGGACTGATCTGTACAATGTCAATGTTTCTGAGACATCGAATAATCCTGTGCAACACTACTTGTGTATTTCTTGATTATTTTGTATTTTTCGACTGATGTCCCGACATTTCTGCACTGTCCCCTTTGCTGCTGTAACACTGAAAACTTCCTCACTGTGGGATTAATAAGGGATTATCTTACAAAACCTCTGCATTTTGTCCAACCTGTTGTCTGCAGCAGTTTCTTCGCCAGCATCTCTGTGCTGCTCGACCTCTTTCGGTGAGGGGACGACCTCTCCGAGGACGATCGTCTCTCACGACGTTTCTCATCCCTCCTCCTCGGGGAAGATCGTCTCTCGCGGCTCCTTGAACGTGATCGGTAACGGGAGGAGGTGGTTCGGTCATATCGTGGGGAGTTAGAGCGAGACCTGAGGGAAGAAGGAAAATAACTTTAAGGCTCGACTGATCTACCTCCTTGGCTTGTGTACACTGTTAACATTTCACAGACCTGCGAGTGTATCTGGAGCTGTACGGTGATCGTGATCGACTACGTTTCTCTCTCCTACTTTCTGACCCGTGATAGCGGCGAGGGCTGTACGAGCGAGAACGAGATCGACTGCTGCGCCGGTTCCTTCGACTCTCAGAGCCGTGATGGCGGACAGGGCTGTACGAGCGAGAACGAGATCGGCTGCTGCGCGAGCGGGAAGGAATCTCACGGCCGCTTCTCTGGTGACGACCTTGGTAAGTTTGGGCCGAGGATGAAGGTGAGGGCTTGGCATTGCTCCCTGGAGCTCTGAAAAAAGGCAGTGAACAAGGAAAACATTACTGAATAACAGAAAAGGAAAACTGACAAAGATCAGCGGGGATCTCAGCTGCTGTGGTTGATGTTTGAAGACAAAGAAACTTACCTTGGCAATGACGGTACCTCCCCATCCCACTGCGGGTATCTGATGGAAAATATCCAAATACACACATTAAAACAGAAAAGACGGCACATTTTTACAACAAAGGAGTTTCTACACTGCAGAAGAAGCAATTCTGCAGATTATAACTACTAAAACAACACAGGAGGCACCCTAAAGAACTAATTTTTAAGTCCTGATAGGAGTTCCACCAAACTTCCAACATTACAGACAACCAGGAATGATCAAATTTTTTGTTCAAGATCTGATCTGGGTCATTTAAAATTTAGTATCTCCAGATACCAAGTCCCAATCCGATACCCTTCTCCTTAAGAATAAACACTTCAAATACCTACTTCAAATAGCTACTAAAGTCACTTCAATGTATCTGACAACTAAATATCTCTGCAATGCGTTGAGGAAAAAGTTACATTTCATTCTCCAATCTGTTCCTTAATCTTCTGTAGGTGGAACCTTGTTGAAAAGCTCCAGTAGGAAAGTCTGAAATGTACTATTAGAGGGCAGGGTGTACTGTGGCTCTACTAGGAGTTTAACTAGCAACGGGCACCCATGACAAAGATCTCTGTGACACTTAATGACCTCTGATGGCTTAAAATGAACACCATTCTGTTAAAACATGCCTTCATCAGCCCCAATCCAAATTAGATCAGGACATCCCTAGTACACATAATTCTAAAGAAGTGGGTACAGCAATACTTCTCCGTTTTCTGTGCAGTTTTTGTCGAATTCCTCATGAGGCCACATCAAAGATATTCATTACCAATCATTAAGTCTGTGAGATTGTGAAAGTTAAAAGAAAGAAAGACCAACCGTTTTCGGAGAAGTTTGCAGTTTTCAAGGTGAATGCTCGTATTCTGGTGGGAGATCCAATCCTAGTAGTCAGAAGAACAAAGAAATATTTAGATAAGGCCTCATTATCGCCACAAGTGATATCGGCTTCAATGGCTCAACTTTTCTAATTGTCTAGAAACATACATTTTACTACACTTCACAGCCGAGTGAGAAGCATTTTGTGACATTAGTCGCCCGTTTGGATTGTGTTTACATGATGGTTTAGAAGTCAAACATTGATGAGAAACAGGCAAGAAAAAAGAATCCTTTCTCTGTGTAAAAATTCATTGAGGAAATGAAATCCTTTATAATTAAAGCTCACAGCTTGAGTTGAGGTTTAACAAGGGTTTCAAAAAATCAGAACATCATGAAAACGTTTAATATTTTCCATCGGTTATTGAAAACAGTGAAGATGCCGTATATTCTAAACTTATTTTTCTAAAAAGCAAAGGTCGCTCAAGCCTTTTTTGTTTCAAATTGGATGACTGTGGCTTCTAGCTCAAGAAAATCTGAAATCCAGTATTTCAAAATATTAAATTTCTGACTTTCATGAGTACTTAGCTATACTAATCAAAACTAAAACAAATAAAGGCTGATTGCAAATATTAAACTTTTTAAGATGTTCTAATTTTTGAGGATGTGCTAGTTTAAATACAGGAGTCACAGTGTTAATAACATAAAATTAAAAAGGTCTTCTCAGGCTCTGGATTCAGTGATGTCTGGCTCTTCAGTCTTGCCCAATAGTCCTCTTGGCCAAGGTTCGGTTTGGATCAGGACAAACATAGAGAACCCAAGTGACCACATGTGGTGGAGCAAATGGTGGAAAGTGTGGAAGTTGGAAAGAGAAGAAAATGGTGTTTCTTTTATGAATTAGCTGAAGTCTGAAACGTCATCAAAAACAAACAATCCAACAAAACAGAAAAATCCTCTGCTCTGCTGCTCGTGTAGTTCAAAAAGTAATGCCTTCTGTTAAGATAACCAAAATGTAAATGCATCAACTCAAAAAGTGACACAAGAAAGAAGAGGAAAATTCAGTATTTACGGACAAGTGCTTGAAAAGAGTAAAACTGAAAATACAGTGTAGGATAACAGTTAAAAAAAAGAAACAAAAGGAGAGCAGCCATCTTCCATCATCATCTGACACGTCAGTTCTTGAGATTCTTCCTCATCACGCCTTCTTGGCCTTTGGCTCCATCTCCAGCAACCACCTCAGAAGATCATTTTATATCAACAGGGTTTCCACCATAAAAGTTGTTTGGCTCTAGAACTGGCCTAGGAAAGTACCGCTCCTCTATAATTTATCTTAACATACCCAACCGCCTACACAAGATAGCAACTAAGTCTTTTCTGAGGGATCCTATAGTTTCTGTGAAAACTTACTGAAAACGAGGTGCTTGCTAGCTGCACTTTGTTGACTCGAGGCTGGGCTAAGGTGTTAAGTTGGTCTATTCTTCATCACCTCCAGAAAAAGGTCTTTGGCTGACTCATTTCTTCCCTGACACTATACCCATGTGGAAGCATCTGTGTTGCTGACTGTTTGGCTTGCTAACTTATTTCAAGTGGTTAAATTAGTGAGCATTCCAACCATTAAATCTATTTTTACCTGAGTCTCCACAAAAATCATCACTGAAAAAACAAAACAGAATTTCCCACAGGCTACGTCTGGCAATACACTGGCGGAAACCCTGATCAAATTAGAAAAAAATCACTGTAAATCATGACAATGACCATTAAACACCTGTGATATATTCATCTTCAATTACAGATATCAATATAGGGTTCGCCATAACTTCGTTTCTTGAAACAGTTTGGTACAGAATGTTAAGTCTGAATAAATGAAAAATACTTTCAGGGTTACACAATCTCTCCCAGAGTTAGCAATCCAGGATGTCAAGCTTCCTACTTACATGAATTCATAGCAATCATTCCATGAGAAAAATATTTTACAGAACTCAAATAGGCTTGAAAGTAGCAGAATGAATCTAAAAAGTTAACAATCCAATCATGAGAACAAAAATGTAACACAATGAAATAACACAGAATTTCCAATATGGAGAGAGAACAGAGGGCAGTTTTCCACTCACCTTCATCTGAGAACACTCTTTGTTACACAGAGTACAGGTATGTGGAAATATTCTCGGAGAGGCTGCAGCATAGTCATGCATCATGGCAGCCGATGGTAGAATCCTGGAAACTTCCCCCGTTGCTCCACGCTGGTTGCTGGAAGGTGGCATCTGCATGTGAAGGAAGTTCATGAGGCCTGGCACTGGCTGGGGTAGAGCTGGAGGAACAACCAAGGGCCGAGGACCACCGACAAACACCGGGGGTAGAATGGAGTGCGAGGTGCTTGAGCTGCTGGGGATGAAAGAAGGTGGTGGAACTGGACGTGCAGCAGGAAACCCTTGAGGCTGCAACATTTGCCCTATCTGCAATACCGGCTTCTGCTGCCTCACTGGTTGCTGTTGCACTGATTGCTGTTGCACCGATTGCTTGGGTTGTTGCACCGGCTGCTTGGGTTGTTGCACCGGCTGCTTGGGTTGTTGCACTGGCTGCTTGGGTTGTTGCCCCGACTGCTTCGGTTGTGGCTCCGACTGCTTCGGCTGCATCTGCTGTTTTTTTATCTGCTCAGCCACCTTTAACCCTTGTCCCTTAGTGCTACTCTGATCCTTAGAGCTACTCTTGTCATGACCGTCCAAGCGCAGAATGCCAGGTCGGCTCGTATTCCCACCACGAACTACCGTATCAGATGGTTCGGTTTTTGACACTGGCTGCTTATCTGGCCTTGACTCTTGCGTCAGTAGGGGATTGGATATTTCAGGCTTGAAAAGTCTTATATCTGTGTCTTTCTTTGGCAAAGGAAAAGAGAAGGTTGTTTGAGACGTCAGGTCTTGTTGGGTCTTCAACCGTTTAGTTGGATCACTGCTTGGAGGAGTTGCAGAGCTCTGCATAGAACTGTATGAAGAGCTGAGGCTGGCACCAGAACCCCAGGGGTCACGTGAAGGAGCCGAGGTACCGCTTTTGTGACTGCCACTACTGTAAGGATTCATCTGGAACATACTTCCACTGCCACCACTATTTTCTCTGCTGTCACTGGTCCTTCCAATCTCATCCACAACCCCTCCGGTATATTTGCTCGTATGTCCATAGTCAATGACTTTACTTGGCTGAAGAACAGCTGATGACATTTCATCCAGGTGCATCCCTGCTCCTCTGGAACTACTCTGGCTTGTGGTGGGTTTGGGTTCAGGGTAGGGTTTGGACTGATCTGCAGTTGTACCTTTTTTGGCCTTCTGGATACGGATTTGGCGCAAGATGAAAGGCAGATTGTCAGGGGTGATCTGGTTTTCAGGGAAAGAAATTAGATGTTCCAAGTCCTCTTTTTCAAGTCCAAAGTGCAGAAGGATGTTAGCAGCTGATTCCGAAGTGTACTTTGGGTGACTGGACTCTGTTGGGGCGGCAGGTTTGTCTGGACCTGGATAGTCATAGTCACCTAAGCCTGGAATGGACTGCATACCCCGTTCTCTTCCACTGGAGGCATTGAACCTACTGTCGTCACTGCCGGGAAAGCTACACGAAGCAGATGTTGAATAATATCTAGATGAATCATCCTCAGTGGCCCTTTTGTAGTCTTGTAACCAGTCCAAGGAGCTACTGCCACTTTCATCATCAGAATGTCTTTGCCCTTGAGAGGCTGAGGGCATCGGATAGGAGATGCCCCCTGTGCTGGAGGAAGCAAACCCGCCTGTTTGAGTGCCGGTAAAGCAAGAGCCCTGACTGACAGGCTGATGCCTCACCTCCTCCCTGGCTCTGCTAATACGCATGTCTATAGACCCCTCTATTTCCTTGTCTAATACAGGCCTCCTCTGTTTAGGGATGTAAGTCACTGGCAGAGACAGCAGGGACGGGATTGTTCCACCAGAGTTTGCAGGAGTTGCAGAGGAAACTCCAGAAGAGCTGAAGTTGGACCCAGGTCCAAAGTGAGAAGATGTCCTCCGAGGGTCCCTCTCTGGTGGTACACTGGAGTGTCCATACTGCCCATGGGAGGAACTTTGGTTCCCAGAGGCATAGGGGTTATACAGAGGATGGGACATGGTGTTAGCAATCTTCAGAATGTTCAGGAGACTGATGGCTGCTGCAGTTGGGGAGGGGGGTGTTGTAGATATGTACGGTAGAAGGGTGTTGGAGTTTGCTGTCAAGGTTGCAGCTCGGCCACCAACAGCAAAAGCGTTGTTTATCTGCGTCAATGCAAGTTGGGCTTTCAGATGTGCCAGCTGCAAGGATGAAGCCTGCCGTCCGATCAACAGTGAGGTCCCTGGGAGCCCTCCAATTAGAGGGCTTGCTTGTGGCCCTGAAGCAGGGGCACAATGCTCCAAGCGCAAAGAAAAGCTGAAAGGTTAAAGAAAAGACAGGGATTATTTAAAAGGACTGGGCTTCAGCGTCTCAGATCGGTGAAATCCATCATCTGGAAGGTGTTGTCTTGATTTGCCCGCCCTGGTGCTTCCTGTCAGATACACATTCAGTCCATCAATATAATTTTATGGTATTCACTAACAACATTTAATATATTTCGTGGTAATTGGTTAATAAAAATATTGATACCAGTAATCGGAAAGTGTCTGATATTGGCTTCAGTAATCAGCTAGGCTGATAATCTGTTGATCCTAGAGATGTACACTGCAATAAAATACAAAACTGTCGAGGCAAGACAAATACCCAGTTCAGATTGGCTTTAGCTCAGCCTTACAAAACACAAATTCCAGGTAAATTTTTTAAAAATGCCATCTTCTGATGTATTGGGGAAACCAATCTGAACCTCCCCCACCCAAAACAAAAAAAACCCCAGGGCCATTAGGCAAATAAAGTTCACTCCCGTACAACTTCTGTCTCACTATTTCTGACCAGATACTTTAAATTTAGATCACTTTTTTCCATGGACATCTTATTTCTACACTTTATCGATTGACTGGTGATTTTCCAGAACTGTAAGCTTGTGTCTCATCCTACAATCCTGTTATTATTGACTGTGTTGAGTTCTCATCCAGGATGTCCCAGTGAGTTTTTTTTGCTCCTAATCCAATGAGAGTAATTTAATATTTAGTATCCGCTGATACCTGGTGCCATATTCCATGATAATATACAGTTTAGGTTTTGTAGCTTGGCTGTGGTTCTTGGTTACGTCATCAGATAGATTCTCTTACTTTTTAACACCACAAAGTAGGTACTTCGGTGTTGAGAAGCACACAGTGCTGTGGCGGTTAAGCAGGGCCACCATGACAAAGTCTTTTGAGGCTTCATGATGTCCATGTACTAAATCAAGTGGGGGTCAATTCCTATACCCCAGTGGCAGATATCATTTAGAATTTGGTAGATATAATTTTGCAGCCTGTATTGTGTGCCTACAGCTTAGACAGGAATATCAGTGCAAAATCAATGAAAATGATACTGACTTGGGCTTAGGTATCTGCAAAAATCAAATATAAAACTACTTTGATCAGGCTTGGGACACAATTCTCGTAAGCCTTTAAACTCACGGACAGGACATACTGTATAGTGTTTAATGTCTCACAAATACCTCATGCTATATGCCCCAAACCCCCAAAAGAATTAAAACAATATTTAGATACAGCATTTATGCTTGTTTCATGTTTTAATAACTCACTGCACTGCACAGATCTTAAAAGTGGACGCTGTGGTTACATGGTTGATGCAAGTAATTGTTTTAAAATTCTAATAATGTTCTGATTAAATGCTCTTTATGATTTCAAACTACTGTATAACTGTGTGACTGTGAATTCATACAACTCAATGAGCTCAGTAAATTTCCATGGTTAACTCCGGCCATGAAAACATCACAAGTTGGCTTTGCAAACAGCCGGTTGAAATTGGCTGCTCAGAAACTGATAATGCCACTGCGAATCAAACATCCTGTAACTCCTGGTAATGTAAACCATTTATGTGCCTGTACAAAAGCTAAACTGTTTCCCATATTACCAGTCACTTGTTCAGACTGTGCTCTGTTCATGTTGACTCATTCCCACCAGTTAAACTTTGCTTTGACTTGAGAGACGACTGAGTGTTAATTTGGAGAAGTTAGGATTCCACTGAAGAATTTTCCTGACAGTAATGAATCGTACAGAAAGGATTCAGTTGATGAAGCTGCAGTAACACAACAATTAGCCAAGCTATATTTCAGTAATTGTAAGTTATCCTTTAGAAAACAAAGTTTTTGCAAGACTAGTGCTGACCACACACATGAATAAACATATTGCCTGAAATGAGATTAATGACAAAACATGTTTTTATTTATGCTGCATTCACAATCAACACAATAACATTTCAGATAGAGCCCTGGAGACATGGGCTATAGATTGACACCATCTGACCAATCAGAAGAAGCCCCAGCTAGCCATGAGCTACCCCCAGATCAGCTGGTGGCAGTTTGGTGATGGCTGCGAGGCTAGCTAGCATGGGGAAGGGGAGGAGGGCGAAGAAAATGACCTGAGCAGTTTCTGTTCAGCTTACAGCGGGGATGTTAATTATTAACTGTTAATCAATAGTTGACTAGTTGTAGTACCTGGCTGTTCCACCAGGTGAAGCCTTTTACCGTTCATACTACAGCACCTTCAGGAGGCATCACTCAGAGTAGGGGCAGTTCATGTTGGAAAGCACAAAGCATTGTGGGAGATTAGCGAGGAAAAGGCACCATGACAAAGTCTTCTGTGATGCCGAATGGAATGCGCACACTTTAAAAATGCCACAACTGTGTGATAGGGACCAAATTTGGGACGAACAAATACCCGAAACATTACCACAATATGTTTAAGTGAGATATAGAAAGAACAGAAGCTGGAATTGTTTTTAAAATGTAAAATGTGTCACAAGATATAATTGTGAATGAAGCGCTGAGGTGCTCCAGAGGTGACTCAGCCTACAAACGTTATTCTCCAGGTGCAAGGGAACTCTTTGATACGTAATGCAGCAACAATCACATAATAATTATATCTGAGTGGAAACGATATGAAAGAGTGTCCATTCACAATGAAGTCCATCATCTCAAAATTTGTTGAAATATAATGTCTTTTTTTTTGCATCTTGTCATTTCTTAGCAAAACAGTGGGACAGTGGAGCAGTGGTGGCGCAACAGTTAAGTCTCTGGACTACTGATCAGAAGGTCAAACCCTGATGCTGCCACTGTCGGGCCCTTGAGCAAGGCCCTTAACCCTTCCTGCTCCAGGGGTGCTGTACTATGGCTGACCCTGCGCCCAGACCCCGACTGGGATAAGCGAAAAGCAACATTTCACAGTGCTATAATGTATTTTTGCCAAATTATGAATTACCAACACCTTTCTTACCGTTGCACATGTGGCCAATCACAGCCTGAGGGTGTCAGAGGTTACAGTTTATACTAGAAGGAAGGGGTCTAAAGACCTCTACACACTAAGGGGGGCACCTCACGATTTGATAACGATTACAATTCAGGGGCTACAATTCGATTATAAATCGTTTATTGATGTATCTTTAATTTATGTATATTGTATGGTAGGGCTGGACCCGAATATCCAAATAATCAGTTGTGACGGTGGTATCCGAATATTTATTTTGAGATCCGAATACCCCCCCCCCCCCCCCTCCCGTGGACAATGTCGCGTGATCTGTATTCGTCTCATCAATTCGCCCAACATTACGAAGAAACGTTCCTCCGTTTCTTTCCCCCCCTCACGTCGACTCACGTACATCGTAGGCTGAGATTCAGCTGCGTTTTCATCGTCAATCTGCACAGAGCAAACTTCGCGTTGTGCCCAAAGATTATGACATTCATGTTGTACAGTGGAGCAAGCTGTGAACTTATAAGATTGTTAAAATCACACAGTGTGTAGAGGCTTTTAGATGCCATCCAACCATTCGACATGCAGCTCGTACAGACCATAAACTGACTTCAACACAGCATCCGCCTATCGGTGAAGCTGGGATGCATGAAATCGGCTACCGACTTTAACGGTCAGAGCGGTGACTTCCAGACCAATCCCAACAGACTTATTCAACAAAGCAGTTGAAAAAATGCTGTAGCAGATATGCTTTCAAGATGGAGGCCTGAAGGAAGTTCTACGTCTACGGAGAATGGAAGAGCAATAAAACGAGAGTTCAGTCGACACCTCTGAACTGCTCTTACACTTTAATGTTGACACCCAACTGTGATCAGGCAAGTGACATGACCAAAATATGGGAACTCTCTTCAATATATACAGGCTACAAGTTAGGGTGACCAGAAATTTTTGGATAAACTCTCTTTGAGCATTAAAGTAGCGTCACATCATAGAAAAGAGGAGTTCACAATGTACCAACGGCTTGTATTTTGGTAATGTTGATGCTCCCCGTGTTTGGTGAGCCAAGAAAAGCTTTCCACCCTAGCGGACACTAAAGATGTGTTCAATTTGAGTCGATAAAAAATGCTTCATACGCACTTTATCCCTGAGGCCAGTCATCAGGGACCTTATGGGAAGTTAGAGCCACATTTAAAGAGAAAAAAAAACAAGAAAACAACCTCCTAACCCGATTCATTTGTACTATATGACACAATGCTGGCCCATTAAGCTCTTCGACTCCTCTCACTGGGGTCAGTGTTGTGTCATAAAGTAATATTCTGTCAAATTTATATTGCCTAGTTTATATACATCCACAGCTGCTTTAATCTCGGTCAAACAACTATGGTTAAAATGTCTCTTTTTTAGCTATGCTTATGCCTCTGCATTACTTTCCCTGCTCTGTGCCTTTGATTAAACTGATCTAGGTCTTTTAACCTGTCGAAATAGCTTCATAAAGGACCACTTCAGTTCATATGACTCACCAAAAAGGGTCTTCTCCAGTCACTGAATTGTTATTAATGCATTGAAATAACTTGACTTCATTCATGAGGATTACTTTTGAAAGACTACAGCAAACTGGATAACAGCAAAAGAGACGATTGCTCCATTTTTTTTTTTTTTTGAAAGTATACCATCCATAGATGATGATGATAATTACAATCTAAACCAGCTCTGTCAAACTCATTCTAAGTTCAGGTTCCACATTCACCCCAGTTTGATCTCCAGTGGACCGGACCAGTAAAATCACAGCATAATAACCTATAAATAACCACAACTCCAAATGTTTCTTTTGTTTCAGTGCAAAAAATCATTTTTGTCAGACAAAATAAGAACAAAAACAAGACAAAATATTACAAAAATGAGACACAAAACGACAAAAGAACAATGACTTCTGATCAAAATGACAAAAAACAGCCAAAAAGAATGACAAAATATAGCAAAACGAGACACAAAACAACAAAACAGAGAAACAAAGCAACAAAAAATAGACAAACGATGCAAGTGAGACAAAAAGGAAACACAAAACGACAAAAACATGAGAAATAACAAAAGTCAGGCAAAAAATCCCTGCAAAAAACAACAAAAACAAGAGAAAATATTACAAAAAGAGACACAAAATGGCAAAAATGAGAAAAACGACAAAAACAAGAGACAAATCGACACAAACATGGGACAAACGACAAAAGTCAGGCAAAAAAAAGCAATAAACAAGAGAAAATATTACAAAAATGAGACACAAAACAACAAAAACAAGAAAGAAAACAAAAATGAGACAAAAAAACCACAAGCAAGACCAAAAGGAAACGCTAAACAACAAAAACATGAGACAAATGACAAAAGTCTGACAAGACAAAAAACAACAAAAACAAGACAAAATATTACAAAACGAGACACAAAACAACAAAACTGAGAAACAAAGCGACAAAAAAAACAGAGAAACGATGCAAGCAAGACAAAAAGAAAACACAAAACAACAAAAACATGAGAAATGACAAAAGTCTGGCAAAAAACAAGACAAAATATGACAAAAATGAGACAAGACGACAAAAACAAGACAAAATATTACAAAAATGAGACACAAAATGATAAAAACGAGACACAAAACAACAAAAACATGGGAAACGACAAAAGCGAGGCAAAACAACAAAAATAAGACAAAATATTACAAAAATGAGACAGAAAATGACAAAAGAACAATGAACAATCTAGTATTTCACTTTCTGATCAAAACGACAGAAGTCAGATTTTAAAAAAGACAAAAACAACAAAAATGAGACAAAATATTGCAAAAATGAGACACAAAAGAACAATGAAAAATCTAGTATTTGACTTTCTGATCAAAACATGTCATGGTCTAGAAATGATTTTAAATTTATAGTTTTACTAATTTACAATCTGCAGTTAATGACTTCTCTAGAATTTTTACACTTTGAGGGCCGGATTGGACCCTCTGGAGGACCGCTTTTGGCCCACGGGCCTCATGTTGGACACCCCTGGTCTAAACAATAAATAGCTTTACTATATCTGCATTCTGTGACCGTTTGATCCAGGTTAAAGCAGACGTTTATAACCACTGTTTCTGCTTTAATTCACCGTGTACATCTGTCCTGTTAACTATGAACCTCCAGTCTGTGTATTTCTGTCCCTCGCCAGGACCTATTTGATGCCTAAATGTCTTTTTGGGGCCTATAAAGTGCGTTTAGCAGCTGAATGTTTCTCTACCTGCGAGCTGCGCCAGTTGCTGCTAGCTGCTAGCTGGTAGCCTCCAGGGGCCCGGCTACAACCTGACGACATTAACCCGCTCCACAAGCACCGAACACTGCTGGAAACTAATGCGCGTCGTTCCTTGTCACTTATATCACCGTCATTTTTTACATACCGCCCGCTATTTGTGTGTTTCTGGCATCTTTCTGGCGATCAACCGTTTCTCCGGACAGGATTCCTTGCAGCCGAACGAGTTAGCGTCTCAAACTGTTAGCACGGTAGGGGCCACGTGACGTCATGACGTACGACTCCAGCGTGGGGAAAGGCCGCCTTCAGAGTAAAAGCACGACATCAGGACATTAACATCCTATATTGTGAAAATCCATTTTTAACCCTCCTGTTGTCTTCATTTACAGGCACCAAAAAATATTGTTTCCTTGTCTGAAAAAAATCCCAAAATTCAGCAAAAAAATCCCCAAATTTATAAAAATTTGCAAAATCTTCAGGAAGAAAATCCCAATAATTCCTTAAAAGTTTCCCTTAAAAGTTTTATTTTTAAAAAAAAATCCCCAAATTTGGCAAGATATAAAAATTTTAAAAATAAAATTGTAAATATTTTCAAAAAATGAAGAAAAATCTTCCAAAAACTCCTAAAAATATCTAAAGTGATTCCATATATATCAGTTAAACTTCTAATATTTTCTTTAAGAACATTCACATAAAACTCAATCAAAATCCAGCGAATTTCGCTGGATTTTGATAGATTTTTTTGGGAACTTTCTTAAAGAAACATTTTTTTAACATTTCTTTTTTTCCACCAATAAATGTTCAAAGATTTCCCAAAAATGTTGAAAATGTGGACATCAGAAGTTTCATGGTGAAAATATTTCTTTTCTACATTTTCAAACTTTAAAACGGGTCCGTTTTGACCTGCAGGATGACAGGAGGGTTAAATCATCATTACACAACACAAGACTGTAGAACAAATCACAGATGTAGACCCTTTATGCCAGGGGTGTCCAACATGCAGCCCATGGGCCTAAAACGGTCCTCCAGAGGGTTCAATCCGGTCCTCAAAGTGTAAAAATTCCAGAGAAGACATTAACTGCAGATTGTAAATTAGTAAAACTATAAATTTAAAATCATTTCTAGACCATGACAAGTTGTTTTGATCATAAAATAAAATACTAGATTGTTCATTGTTCTTTTGGCATTTTGTGTCTCATTTTTGTAATATTTTGTCTTGTTTTTGCTGTTTTTATCATTTTTTCTGACTTTTATCATTTGTCTCATGCTTTTGTTGTTTTGTTTTTCATGTTTTTATCATTTTGTTTCCTTTTTGTCTTGTTTGCATCATTTGTCTAATTTTTTGTTGCGTTGTTTCTCACTTTTGCCGTTTTGTGTCTGATTTTTGTAAAATTTTGTCTTGTTTTTGTTGTTAATTTTGTCTGTCAAAAATGGTTTTTGCACTAAAACAGCGAGCGAGTCATGATGAAAAACATCCTTCAAATTGATGGGTAGGATTACTGCACATCTCAACAAGTCAAGAAGTTCAAGGCTTCACTGCCTCATTGGTGTTTGTTTTGGTGTTATATCCATGTATAAAGGCTTAGAGAGCGATGGAGTGGATTTACAATTAGCTCTAAAACCTCCTCAAAGACTTTCTCACTGTCTACAGCATCTTCCAGGAACAATGATGGATTTAACATCTGGAACATTTCCTCCTCTGGACCAGGCTCAGCATCCATTACCATGGTGACGAACCATTGTCATAGTCCCAGAAACTCATCTAATGTGTTTTAAGATCATAATTTCAAGTTTTTGGACTGAAACACCAATTAAACCGACACCATCTCCTGAGTAAGACTCTCATCTGGAGAATGAGGTTTTATGCAAAATCAATTATCGGCAGCTAAAAGCAGAATTTCTCTCTAAAATGTTGGAAGATCAAAGTGGCAGCCAATGAAAAACTGAGCTTTACTTCACTCTTATTATTTTACGTTTACCTTAAACTGGCTACATGAAGAATCATTTATTAATTTAACAATTAAGAATTACAGGAAACGGAAAATTTGTCAGAACAGAGAGAAAATGTCATGTTGGTTCTGAATTAAAAGATAAACAATTTGAACAGAGAATGAAGAGTTTCATTGATTTTCTGACTTTAATAATCACTTTTAAAGTTGTTTTAGTTCGAAAAAAGGGCCAAAAATAATCCTGTTGTTGCATCAGTTTGTGTGACGCAGGTTTGTTGTTACGACAGCTTAATTTTATTTGTTATTCTTCTTGTTGTGCACAGATTTAGCGTATTCAGTCTGTTTTATTATCATATTTCAGTGACAAACAACCACAGAAATCTTAATGTTTCCTTTAGTTTGCATTAGTAACAGAGTGTTACTGGATTTTATTTTATTCAAAAAGCAGGATAAGTGTGTTTTCATCATTCTACCACAGGGCGGCGCCACTTTCACAGCAGTTTACTTCATATTTTCAGCTCCCAGAGGGTCCCGATGGATTTAATCATTGTGAATCTGCATCTCTAAAACATAGTCTGAAAGATAGATATGAGTTATTCGTGTATTTTAATTTCTGAGCCTCAGAACTTCATCAGTCCAGCAGATAAACACCTGAACTATTAGGAGGAGAAACATCTGAGTTCTGATAAAAACTGACAGCAGATCAGTTTAAATCCATCCAGGTGTCTCAGTCTGAAGAATAAATCTGTTAACTGTTCATTTTCTCTATAACCAAACAACCAACCAAAACTGCAGCAGTTTAATGACATACATTCCTAGAAACAGTCATTGGTTCCCTGGATGTATTTCTGTTTCAGTTTGGCCAAAACTACTTAACAATTGTCCAAAATGTCACATAATTTGTCCAGAATGAAAGCTTAAAAAAAGTCAGAAAGGAGCTAAAGATTGTTCAAAATGAATCAAAGTGATACAAACTGGCTCCAGAGCTTTCCAGAACAACAAAAGGTTTCTCAGAATAACTCAAGAATTGGTTAAAAATGATTCAAAAGTGGTCTAAAATGACTCAAAAATGGTCCAAAATGGTCCAAAGTGACTCAAAATGGCTCAAAAATTATCCAAAGTGACTCAAAAATGGTCCAAAATGGCTAAAAAAAAAAAAAAGGCTCAAAATGACATGTCCTTCCTGAGTGTGACTCCAAATTTTTCAATACATTTTAAAAACTGCAGCAGTTTAATGTCTGTGACATAGTCGTGGAAACAATCACTGTTTCTGATAATCCACCAGAGAAAATTGTAAAAAGTGGGTAAACTAGTGTTTTTTCCAGTGTGTCCTCCTTTAGTCGAATTACACTTTAATATCTATCAGATAAAGTTACGAAAGCCCAGAAAACAAAGCAATAAACATTTTGTTCCTGTGAATAAAACTAAGAATCAGTCAGGATTTTGAGGATCTAAGGAGACAAACACCCCCTAAAACTCTTCATTTCTGAGTCAGCCGACCATGAAGCTCAGTAACAGTCAGAGAACCTGATACGAGCTGCAAGTCTTTGATAATGAACGGTGTTGACTTTACAGACTGTTGAATCAACAGTTTATCAGAGGTGATGATGAATATTTTCATTAAAGGATGTTTCTCTGTTGGGTATTGCAGCAAATTACTAATTTATCCCCTTTATACCCTCCCCGGGACCGCAGGGCTTAACACCCCACCGCAACCCAACAGCTGACTGGCAGCGCTGGCTGAGGACGGCAGCCAAAACAAGTCCGGTTTTATTTTCAGCTGTCATCAGTTCCCTGATGGAGGCTCATAGCAGTGACCTCACCGCCGAGCACACGTATGGACAAGCAGGGACACGTATGGACACGTATGGACACGTATGGACACGTATGGACACGCAGGGACACGTATGGACACGCAGGGACACGTATGGACACGTAGGGACACGTATGGACAAGCAGGGACACGTATGGACACGCATGGACACGCAGGGACACGTATGGACACACAGGGACATGCACGGACGCACAGGGACACGTATGGACAAGCAGGGACACGTATGGACAAGCAGGGACACGTATGGACACGTATGGACACGCAGGGACACGTATGGACAAGCAGGGACACGTATGGACAGGTATGGACACGCAGGGACACGTATGGACACGTATGGACACGCAGGGACACGTATGGACACGCAGGGACACGTATGGACAAGCAGGGACACGTATGGACACGCATGGACACGCAGGGACACGTATGGACACACAGGGACATGCATGGACGCACAGGGACACGTATGGACATGCAGGGACACGTATGGACACGCAGGGACACGTATGGACACGCAGGGACACGTATGGAAACGTATGGACACGCAGAGACACATATGGACACGCATGGACACGTATGGACAAGCAGGGACACGTATGGACACGCAGAGACACGTATGGACACGTATGGACACGTATGGAAATGCAGGGACACGTATGGACACGCAGAGACACGTATGGACACGTATGGAAATGCAGGGACACGTATGGACACACAGGGACACGTATGGACACGTATGGACACGCAGAGACACATATGGACACGCATGGACACGTATGGACAAGCAGGGACACGTATGGACAAGCAGGGACACGTATGGATATGCAGGGACACGTATGGACACATATGGACAAGCAGGGACACGTATAGACATGCAGGGACACGTATGGACAAGCAGGGACACGTATGGACATGCAGGGACACGTATGGACATGTATGGACACGTATGGACAAGCAGGGACACGTATGGACAAGCAGGGACACGTATGGACACGCATGGACACGTATGGACACGTATGGACACGCAGGGACACGTATGGACACGCATGGACACGCAGGGACACGTATGGACACGTATGGACACGTATGGACACACAGGGACATGCATGGACACGTATGGACACGTATGGACACGCAGGGACACGTATGGACACAGAGGGACATGCATGGACACGTATGGACAAGCAAGGACACGTATGGACACACAGGGACATGCAGGGACACGTATGGACACGCATGGACACGTATGGACATGTATGGACACGTATGGACAAGCAGGGACACGCAGAGACACATATGGACACGCATGGACACGTATGGACACGCAGGGACACATATGGACACACAGGGACATGCAGGGACACGTATGGACACGCATGGACACGTATGGACACGCATGGACACGTATGGACACGCAGGGACACATATGGACACGCAGGGACATGCACGGACGCACAGGGACACGTATGGACACATATGGACACGTACGGACACGCAGGGACACGCTGACATGTGTGGAGACATCAGATCAGTTTTACATCCACTGCAGGTGTCCCGACAGAAACACCAAGAGAGTTCATTCTGTCTGCAACCAACGGACAGCAGACATTAGAAAACAGTTTTTCCACAGAGTGAATCATGTCTATGAGATGATCCTGGTATCTTCTGTGTGTAAAAATGCTCCTTTCATTGTCTAGAACTTGTTCTGACCAACCACCTATCACACATGCTGATATGAGCCTGGAAAGTTTACCCACAATGCACTGTCTAAAGTTTGGTGTCAGTTTTTCCCAAAACTCAGATGTGTTTCTCCTCCTAAATGTCATGGTTCTATCTGCTGGACTGATGGGGTTCTGAGGATTTCTGATCCTCCTCCCTTCATGTGGACCCTCCTCTGTGGACTGAATGTAGACAGTAAATGTGGTGAACTCCGTTGTCCACAGGGAGTGATTTGGTCTTCAGTGTAAACAGCTTTAACTCGTGTTAAAAGAAGCTCTGGTACTGAGGAGAACTGCTTGAGGTCAGAAAAATGTCTCATAATAACTTTCATTAATGGAAGTTGTTGCTAACGTGATCTGCAGCATCTGCCTCACCGTCCCTCAAAGACCAGCTCAGATTTTCTCAAAGAATCTGGATAATTCCTGCTGGACGAAACCCGAGTCCCCATCGGTGACGACGGACGGGAAGTGCTGCCAAGTCTAAGGAGGAATGTGAAATCTCAAATTAGTATCTGAGCATCTCCAATGCCGGGTATCTGTCCAGAAGAAACACCGATCTGGTTTCCTCGCCATGTGGGCAGCGGAGACTCACCGAGGAATGTCTGGGAGTCCCAACAGGACGAGGTGGTTCAACAAAGAGCCTGGTTTACTGGGGAGTCCGATTATTAATGTGTTTTATTTGGATGAAACATTAACGTGATGACTTTGGCTGGTCTTGTGTTGCTAGTTAGAGCTGACAGATTACACTGTGAAGGACTTAGAGGGGATCTGTTAGCAGAACAGTCAGAGTTATGCTAGAATTTGTCTGAAATCAACTAAAAAAATCTGAATTGGTATTTCCAAAACTACCACAAAGTCCATTAAAAAAGGACTTTTCACCACAAAAAAAAGACCAAACGTCCAAAAAAGGGGCCAAAACTACCACAGAGAAACACAAAATCAATTGGAAGATTTTTACTCATTTTTTGAAAATATTTACAAGAATTTTCTTGCTAAATTTGGGTGATTTTTTAAAATTAAACTTTTAAGGGAAACTTTTAAGGAATTATTGGAATTTTCTTCCTGAAGGTTTTGCAAATTTTCAGAAATTTGGGGAATTTTTTGCTGAATTTTTGGATTTTTTTTCAAACAAGGAAACAATATTTTTTTGGTGCCTGTAAATGAGGACAACAGGAGGGTTAACTGAGCAGGTTTCTACTATTTGGGGATCTGGATCAATGACGGCTTTATTTAGAGCATATTGAGCACTTGGTGAAAAAACTAAAGGTTTGGTTGGGTTTTTATGACTGGTTCTTGTGGTTCTAATGTTAGATAAAATGAAGAAATAAGCAGGTGTGTGACAAATGTTCCTCCAGTGGTTCATGGCTGGGATTCCAAATGACTGCTTCCAGATCTCATGATTTGAACTTGAGTTTCTCAACCTGAATAACTGTAATAAAACATTCTGAATGTAAACAATCATCACTGGGCAGCTTTAGATCTTCCTGTTGCTTTAGTGACTGAAGGATGCAGGAAACACTGTGGACTAAAAGCTGAAAACACCCTGACCTTGTAGCAGTCACACATTTAGCCTACACTCTGCCCATATGACCAAACACCTCGTAAATGTCTGGGAGGGTTTGGCTTTTTGGAATCCGGCGTGTGTGATTGTCCCAACAGGTGGATTTAAGAGTGCAGCTGCTTAGTTTTATTCGTTTCGTCTCACTTTTCGTCTCTTTTTCCTGCCGCTGGGCGTTATTTCATGTCTCTTTAACCCTCCTGTTGTCCTCGTTTATGGGCACCAAAAAATATTGTTTCCTTGTCTGAAAAAAATCCAAAAATTCAGCAAAAAAACTCCCCAAATTTCTGAAAATTAGCGAAACCTTCAGGAAGAAAATTCCAATAATTCCTTAAAAATTTCCCTTAAAAGTTTTATTTTTAAAAAATCCCCCAAATTTGGCAAGAAAAGTCTTGTAAATATTTTCAAAAAATGAAGAAAAATCTTCCAAAAAATCCTAAAAATATCTAAAGTGATTCCATATATATCAGTAAAACTTCTAATATTTTCTTTAAGAACATTCACATAAAAATCAACCAAAATCCAATGAAATTTGCTGGATTTTGGTTGATTTTTATGTGAATGTTCTTAAGAAACATTTGTAACATTTCTTTTTTTCCACCAAAAAATGTTCAAAGATTTCCCAAAAATGTTGAAAATGTGGACATCAGAAGTTTCACTGTGAAAATGTATTTTTTTCCACATTGTCAAACTTTAAAACGGGTCAGTTTAACCCGCAGGACGACACCAGGTTTAATGATGTGCTTGGTCTTTTGTGGAGTTCACATCAGCGTTTCTCAGCGTCCTGCTCCCCGTCTGCCGTTAACACGTTTACGTGGCGATCAGGTTTTGCCGCCGACAGGTTTCACTTCAGCACCTCATGTTAGAGAGCTGGACGTCATTTGTTCTCAGAGCATCAGACATTACAATGACCTAATAATAATAATAATAATAATAATAATAATAATAATAATAACAATAATAATGGCTTTAAGTTACAAATGAGCTGGAAGCTAAACAGAGGTCAGACATCTGATCATGGTGAGCAGGAGGTTCTACATCTGGTGGCTTTGTTCTGTCCTGCAGCTGCTTCTGACTGGTCGGAGCTTTGGTAATGAAAAATTAGTCAATTTATCCTTCAGTTTTTATTCGTTGTTCCCCAGCAGCTACCACACATGCCCAAACAGCCCGAGAAGCCACAGGTGCAACTTACCTGCCCTCCCCAGGTCACCCAGCACCCCAAGGAACCTCATGTGCTGCAGTTCCCCAAGGTCCTCCAGCGACCCCGGGTGCCCAAATACTGGCACCAGCGACCCCAGGTGGCCCACTATCCATTCAAGAAGCCAGGCTACCGGCCCAAGGTGCTACGCCAGAAGTCCCATTAGACCAGTCACTAACCTTAGTAACTTCATGACGTGAATCTGTCTGTCTGTCTGTCAGCATCATTCCTCTAAAACAGACCAACAGATTTGGATGAAATTTCTAGGGAAGCTCAGAAATGACACAAGGACCAAGTGATTAGATTTTGGCAGTGATGCAGCTTATAGTCTGGATCCATGGATCTGTTAAAGATTTCTGTATCATTGTGAGATAGCAGCTCAGCTGAGGACTTAGCTGGACTTATCCATTGGAAATCATATATCAGAACAATCCTATTGTCTGTGGAGATTCTCAGTCATCCAGGTCACTGTGATGTAGGAGCTTCAGTGGAAATCAACTGGACTTCTCTGGTCAGTTCTTGAAGATGTTCCTCCTCTCATCCAGGATGGGAGGTAGAACATCTTCAAGAACCTACCAGAGAAGTCCACTTGAACCTTTTGAACCTCCATCAAGTTGCTACACTTAAGTTAGGAAGCCAGCTTGAATTCAGTTTTAAATCAACTAACATAGGAATTAAAGTTTAATCAGGTTTGTCTAAACTGATAAATGAGATTGTTAATGATGTTGTGAGAACATGTTTAGAGGATGTTAAATGACACCTGACACCGATTCATCCATCCATCCATTATCTATACACTGCTTAATCCTCACTAGGGTCATGGGGGGGCTGGAGTCTATCCCAGCTGACTCAGGTGAAGGCAGGGGACACCCTAGACAGGTCACCAGTCTGTCACAGGGCTACATACAGAGACAAACAAGCACTCTCACATTCACACCTACGGGCAATTTAGAATGATCAATTAACCTCAGCATATTTTTGGACTGTGGGAGGAAGCCGGAGTAGCCGGAGAAAACCCACGCATGCACAGGGAGAACATGCAAACTCCATGCAGAAAGATCCCGGGAAAGCCGGGACGCGAACCAGGGATCTTCTTGCTGCAAGGTGAAAGTGCTAACCACTACACCACTGTGCAGCCCGACACCGATTCAACAGTTAATATATTTTTTTGAAATATTGTGCTGTGAGTTTGTGTAATTTGCCAGTTTTAATATCTTTTATTATCCAAAATACATATTTATCTATGAATCTATGAGTAAAATGTCGGTCTCGATGAATAAATTCTGCTCATGTTTCTCACAGAGGAGCTTCCATTCATGAAGCTCTATAAATCCTCTTTTTCTCCTGACAGTTGGCTCGGTTTGTGCCGGACTCATCGGGCCGTGAGGAGAGTTTCTGGGTCAGATTCAGGTCGTTCAGTGAGATGAATGTGGACGGGACGTCACAGTGCAGAGCCTGGCCTCGGTGACGGGCGGAAATAAAGGCGGCTGCAGATCCAAAGATACTGAAGGACACGAGAAGGAATCACCTCGCTGTGAACTGGAGTCAGCATCTTTTAAAATAAACCCAGCGTCCCTCGCTCTTCTGTATTTTTAGCCTCTTAAAAAGTTTTGAAGCGAGTCGCCACATCAGCTGATCTGGTGTCGGAGAGGCAGCGTGCTTCAACGGTGATGAAACACGAAGCCGCGATGATGTAACTCGCCTTCAAGAACCTGCCAGAGAAGTCCAGTTGAATCTCCTGTAGGTTCTTGAAGACGTTCATCTTGGATGAGAGGTGGAATGTCAGAGGTGAACATCTTCAAGGACCTACCAAACAACAGTCCTGTTGTATCTCTCTAAATGATGAAGAAGTTTTCAGGTGAAGCAGGGTGACGGTGGTGATGAAACACAAAGCCGTGATGATGTAACTGGACCTGCACACGTTAACGCAGCGCTATGTGATGCTGCGTCACCACGATTTCCCACCGACCACTTCACTGGAGCTGCCAAGGACGTTGTACAACACATATTTCTGAGATTCTGCATCAGAAGATTCACTCTAACGGTTCGTCTGTTTGCTGTCTGGTGATAAAGAGCGACTAGAAACCTTAAATATAGAAATGCCGTCACATGAATCTAAATCTGAACAGAAACCAGTCTGATAAACACAGCAGGTGATGTGATGAAACCTGGAGGGAAATAAAAAGTACTTTTCACACACATGGATGCTGCTATATCCAGCAGAGAGCTCAGACCGAAGCTATTTCACACCTTTTATAATAAAACATCCACTGTTATCCCTTCGGTTTACCTCCAACCCTCCCTCACGGTGTTTCGTCCCCTTCATACCATCAAGCCTCGCCTGTCCAGGAAAACTATTACAAGCTGCTTCGCCTGCTTTGTCCAGAACGACCAACAAAAAGTCCAGAGGGACTCAACAATTGTCCAAAATGACTCTCAAAGTGTCAAAAATGACTTAAAAATGTTCAAAATGCTTTAAAATTTGTCCTAAATGACTCAAAAATGTCCAAAAATGTGGGCAATGTACCTCAAATTTCTGCATTAGTTGGTAAAAAACTAACGTCGAGTTGAAGGGACTAACGGAAAGTGGCTTTATAACTTCATTTTTCTCATCCTCGAGGTCAGGATTTAAAGTCGACTTCGATGGTTAACATATTAATGCTGCATTGACTTCGTATTGTGTGTATTTCTAGCCTGTATTTCTGCTAGTTTCAAACTAATTAAAGTTGAGGTAATTTATTGAAATTGGCTTCAGAACTTCAAGCCCTTTGGACAAGTTTTAAGTTACTTTCAGTTGTTTTACACAATTTTTTGATTAATTTTGAACAATTTATGTTACTTTAGACAATTCTTAAGGAGGTTTAGACAGGTTTTGAGTTAGTTTGGACAATTTTAAATTATTTTGGAAAAGTGTTAAATTACTTTAAGTTATTTTAGACAGGTTTGGGGTCATTTTGGACAATTTTTGTGTTATTTTAAACCATTACACTGAGAGTAAAGTGCAGCATGGCTCAAAAACAGTGATCAAGTTCAAGATTTCCAGCCTCTTCCTGAATCTACATTCTACAGAATATTGTCTTGGATCAACAAAAACCATCAACACAACAGTTTAACTCTGTCTTTCTGTGTTCTGACAACTAATGATGAAACTATATTCAACCAACAAACCACACTGAGTAACAGGAGTCAGTTTTTCCTCCACAATCAAAAAGTTTTTACCAGTTTTAACTAATTTAGATGAACTTGTCCAGGTTTGTTAAGAGACGAGGACTTAAAAATGAAGTAAATAAGTTAATTTCATTAAGTTATTACAACTAGAAAACACTGAATCAATGGATTCATGTGTCTCTGGTGAAGACGAGAGGTGGTTTAAACCAAAATTAAACAAACTGAAGTGAATAAAAGCAAAAGAATCCAGAAAAAGAACACAGACTGGAGCTCTGATTTGACCTTCAGAGGTGGTTAAACCAACAACAGCTGCTCTGGTGACACTGAATGAGAAGTCTGACTGTAAAACAGCAGAATGATTTACACCAGGACACCGGAGGAACGTCTCCATCCAGACAGGCCTTCTGGAAGGGATTAAAAAACATAAGAAACACCACACTGATCTTATTCTGCAGAGAAATCCTTCAGTCTGAAACCCAAAACCTGCCAGGAGGGTTTCAAAGGCCACAAATACAGCATTTAGCAGCAGCAGAAACTGTAAAAACTGAAAGGATCATTGGATTTTAAACTTTCTGAGTAGTACTGGACGTATTATGTGTTAATATATAAAATTTCAGTCATTTTAAACTAGTTTTACGTTATTCTGTACAATTCTTAAGTAGGTTTAGACATGTTTAGAGTCATTTTGGACAATTCTATATTACTTTGGACAAGTTTTATGTTACTTTAAGTTATTTTAGACAGGTTTTGGGTCATTTTGGACAATTTTTGGTTTATTTTGGCCCATTACACTGGGAGTAAAGTGCAGCGTGGCTCAGAAACAGTGACCTGCTCAGAGTTCAGAACCATCTTCAACCAAAAGCACAGAGTTTGCTGCGACAGTAGCATAACTGAGCTGCTATTAACCTTTTCTACTACCAAAGTAGCTCCACATGATCTGTTCTGCTTCAGTTTTGTCCTTTGTTTGCTTTTCAGTGCCATCAATCAGCTGTTATTGTCCACATTCACCTCCTTCTACCCAAACACCTTAGTTCTTTGGCTACATTTCTGTACTTTTTCAACCATTCACACCTTTAAAAATGATATCTTCCACTGGTTTCAATGAAACATTACCTGATTAAAGCTTAGATCCCTTGAATGAATGTGTAGAAAGCTGAAAACACATTCCTTGGGTGGTGCATGCATGATGAGACGAAAACGTTTAAAGCCTTGGATTTGGACGGATGAACCGCCAGCACATGCATGTATAACCGTCACACATAGTTGTCGTCTTGTTTTCGCTCCGTCTCGGCGGGTGCACCCGGGTTAATGCCACAGGACTGTTTCACACGTGCTAATTGCCCCATATGCACACATGGACGTAGAAGAATGTGGTCGCTGCTCAGTCACTGCACAGGAAAAGGCTGAAAGAGACGCTTTTTGTACAAAATGACAAAAATGAGACACAAAACTTCAAAAACGAGACACAAGACCACAAACTACATGCAAAACAATACAAAGTGAGACAAATAATGACAAAACAAGACTCAAAACTGCAAAACTGAAACATAAAACAATAAAAATGAGACACAATACATCATAAATGAGACACAAAATGAAAAAACAATACAAATTGAGACAAATAGTGATAAAACAAGACACAAAACAACAAAAACAAGACATGAAATGATAAAAACAAGACCCAAAACTTCAAAAACGAGACACAAAACAACACAAACAAGACAGGAAACAACACACAGTGAGACACAAAATGGCAATAACAAGACACAACTTCAAAAATGAGACACAAGATATTAAAAATGAGACACAAAAGAACAAGACATTTAATAACAATCAAGATGCAAAACACTACAAAGTGAGACATTTAATGAGAAAACAAGACACAAACTTGAAAAATGAGACAGGAAACAACCCATAGTGAGACAGTAACTCCCTTCCTGCTGTGTTGAGTGTAAAAACGGGACTGAAACATCGCTGCATGCATGCATGCCCAGAGAAAATAAAGGTGTCCTCACCCTGGTGCAGGATCGATGTTGCTGCTGGATGTTGGGCTGCTTCTGCTGGCTGCAGACTTCTGCTGCTTGCTGCTGATCTTGGATGAACCTCGGTCCTTCTTTTTCTCCAACATGGCCTCAGATGCCTAAACACAATCACACACACATAGCACTTTATTCACA
The DNA here is from genome assembly GCF_022539595.1 of Amphiprion ocellaris. Lineage (NCBI taxonomy): Eukaryota > Metazoa > Chordata > Actinopteri > Pomacentridae > Amphiprion > Amphiprion ocellaris. The sequence continues at coordinate 571,673 of NC_072788.1, forward strand.
CTCACACTTCCGCTGTAATCCCACAAGAATAAATCCAGAAGAGTCGAGGCGACCCGCCTGCTCCAGCATGACAACAACCACACTAACTCTGGAGAGGCTGAAGGAGGAGGATCTCTGCTCTGGAGGGAGGAGATGGGAGGTAAAACAGACATGTTTCACTCACACTAAAAATAGACTAATGAAGTCGCTGCAACGCCACCGGAGAGACGCTTCAGCTTCCACTGGAATATTTCAGGGTCATTTAAGTAGAAAATCAACCAAATCTCCTCCTCAGAATCAGCTGGTTCTTCATCTACAGGAACTTTATTGAAGCAAAGTTCTGCCTTCAAACTATGAATATTTTCAGATCTACAGGACCTTCAAGTCCGTTAAGCTGAATCTAGATGAACACCGATGAAGTTCTGAGGATCAGAAATGATCCTCCATCATTTCTGATCCTCAGAACTTCATCAGTCCAGCAGATAGGACCATGACATTTAGGAGGAAAAACACACCTGACTTCTGGTAAAAAGTGCAACTAAAGTGACTAAAAAAGCTGGAAAATCGCCATAAAAATGACCAAAACTACGCTGAAAGGTTCAAATATGTCAGGACAAACACCCAAAATTACCACAAAAAGGACCAACACTATCACAAAACACATGAAATTACCCCAAAAAGAGTCAAAATTTCCCTGAAGCATTCAAGTATGACAGCAAAAACTTGCAAAATCACCACAAAAACAGCCCCATTTACCTAAAGAATGGACCAAAACTTCCACAAAACAGGTGAATTTGCAAGAAAAATTCAAATTTGGCACAAAATCATGCAAAATAACAACAAAAATCATCAAAATTACCACAGAAACACCCAAAATCCCCACAAAAAGACACCAAATCTCCACTAAAAACAGCAAAATTCCCCCCAAAGAACCATCTGGTTCTTCATCTCCAGTAACTTTATCAAAGATCAGAGTTCTACCTTCAGACTGGGAATATTTCCAGAGTTCCATAGAGGAGGGTCCAGATTTATCACTTTTTAATGGACTTTTTCCATCGTTTCTGATCCTCAGAACTTCATCAGTTCAGTAGATAGAACCATGACATTTAGGAGGAGAAATAAACACCATTTTTTTCCACAACAGCATCAATATACCAGAATGAATCATGTCTATGAGATGATCCTGGTATCTTCTGTGTGTAAAAATGCTCCTTTCATTGTCTAGAACTTGTTCTGACCAACCACCTATCACACATGCTGATATGAGCCTGGAAAGTTTACCCAGAATGACCTTTTGAAAGTTTTCTCTGGTCAATTATCAGAAAACAGAAACACATCCGTGTCCAAAATGCCTTAAAATTCAGCAAAAACTATTTTAAAAAAGGTTCAAAATGATTTAAAATTGTCCACAAATTATGCAAAAATGTCTAAAATTAGTCCTAAAATGACTGAAAAATGCTAAAAATTTCTTCAAAACAGAAACACTCGTTTCTATGACTCTATGTCATAGACATTAAACTGCTGCAGTTTTATTGTTTAAATTACAATACATCCCATAATATTGATGCTCTGCAGACCTCAAACTTGTGGTGGCAGAAGTGTTGAACCAAAGCGAAAAACTTGTGCAGAAAAAGGTATATTAAACAGAATATTTATGAATTCTACGTTGCAGCAGGAAAACGGTTGAAAAACCTCCAGGTTCCTCCGACACGGTGCTGCTGCCCTCTGATGGCTGCTGCTGGTTACTACACCAACACTTACAAACCCCAAATTATTCATATTCATGCTCACTTTCTATTTGACAGACAGGTTTCCTCTGGCTGGAATTGACAAAAATGAGCATCAAAAGACAGCAAGACATTGTGAATTGCAACAATTTCAAGTAGTATGAATAATTTGGACATTTAATTTCGAACAAATATGTAAAAATGAGCATAAAAATAGTTAAAATACAGTCTTGTCTTCTGTTTGTCAATTTCAGCCTAGAAAATAACTATTTGTGAGATTTAAAAAAATCATTAATTGAAATTTTGTAATAACATGAATAATTTGGGGCTCAACTGTATGTATTTATGTTGTACTAGTGTGTAAAATAAGGCCTAAAATGTAGAATTTATGCTCATAATTTGACATTTTTATCGCAAGTAATTAAAACGATGGTTTGATCATCATCATTCTACCATTAAATATTTACTACAGAACTGTTGGTTATCATTCTTGAGTTCATTTAAGTCATTTTATAAAAGTTTTTGATCATTTTGGACACATTTTAGCGATTTTTTTTTTGGCATTTTAGACAAATTTTGAGCCATTTCTTGAGAAGTTTTTGTCTTGTTTGAGAAACGTTGAGCCATTCTGGACAAACCTGGACAAAAGGTTCATCAGCTTGGACAGGTTTTGGGTCATTTTGGACAAAGGGAAATTTTAAAAGAATTTTCCAGTATGTACATTTTCTTGAAGACTCCTCTTCATTTGAGTCTTTTGATCATTTTGGACACATTTTTTGTAATTTTAAGAGATTTTTTTTGTCATTTTGGGCAAGTACAGAATCCTTTTTTGAGAAGTTTTTGTCATGTTTGAGAAATTTTGGACAAATTCTGGGTTATTTTGGACAAATGTGTTCCAAGTCTTTTCATGCTGGTCATTTTGGACAAATCTAGAGCCCATTTCTGGAGCATTTTGATTCATTTTGGGCAAGTTTATGTCATTGTGGACAAATTTCATGTCTTTTTGGACAAGTTTGTCATTTTAGACAAATGTGGAGTTATGTAGACACATTTTTGTGAATTTATCCATCGCATACGGAACTACTAAGTGAAAAAAGAGGCACGTCTGAGCCAGAGGACCTTGTTAAAAGTATTACTTTGTTCCACAATATACAAACAGAGAAAAGAACAACCCGTCCACCAGAAAATAAACATACAGTAGTAGTACATCAGTACAATGTAGTGCAACATGTTTCACAGTCAGCAGGTACTTACATTAATCGGCCACAAGGGGGAAGCAACAGCTCTGATAATCTGTACAGTCTGAAATAATCAACATCCACTGGGCATATTTACACAGAAACACAGGTCGAACCCATGAGTTTAGTCTGATCCAGAAGATAAATAAATAAAACACTACCCATGTGCTTCAGGTGATTTACAGACTGGAGCAAAAAATCCTAAATCGGTGATATTCTGGCATGTTATCAACACAAAACTTTGAGTTTCTGCCACAAAAAGAAAAAAGAAAATCTCCCCAAATTCCCCATGTGAGATGATCTGATGCTGAAACGCTACTACTTCAGAAAAACTGTAAAGAAAAAGATCCCAGACACCCTCAGGTAACGCCTGTCTATGAAACGTCCCCATGGAAATCCTCCGTTATCTTTTTGGGTTAGATTTAAGTAATTCAGGACAAATCTGGAGTCTGTTTTTAGACAATTTTGATACATTTCGAGTTTTCAAGTTTTCGTCATTGTAGACCAATTTCAGGTCTTTTTGGACAAGTGTATGTCATTTTAGACAAATGTAGGCACATTTTTGTGACTTTCAGGAAGCATTACAGGAGCACTGGGAGCAGAGTATCACTGCACAAGAGCACTACTTTGACAGGGACAGCGGCCAGATTTAAATCAGATTTTTTGATTTTTATCGGCGCGGCCTCATATCATATAAACACATAAATAATCCTTCTGAAATGGGGAGCATCATTGGCTTCTGTGCTGGTTTTCATATGTTTGAGAGTGAACGTGTGACTCTATGGTGGTGAAAAAGAAAGTCACAAATAGAATTGAATTTCATAAAAAAATAAACATACGCAGATCTTGTTTCTTCTTATCCAGGTGAACCAACTAAAACACCTTCTCCACTGCATTAATCTCACTCTATTCATACAAAACATAAAGTGGTCACCAAGCTGTCATCACTTTTTACTATCATTTCATTTCATAGATTTCTCAGAATTTGGGTGAACAAAAATGAATAAATCCCACTCCTAAATTTATCCTGTGGAGGTTTCAATCTACAAAAAAATAGCAGCATCAGTCTTGGAAACATCACAGAAAAAAAACTCGTCTGTCCAACTTCTGAAATGATCACGGTGAAGCGAAGACATTGGTGAGGATTCATGACGTCTCTGTGTTGTTTAGTGGCGGCTCATGTACACTGAAATCCAATTTGGCTTAATTCTGGCATTTTAGACATGTTAAATACTTGCTTTCTCCTTCTTCTCTTCCCCCTACATCTACCGTTCCCTTCAGCTGTTCTGCTCATGGTTACTTCACGTCACTTACTGCTTTCCTTTCCCTTCCTTCCTTCCTTCCTTCCTTCCTTCCTCCCTTCCTTCCTTCCTTCCTTCCTCCCTTCCTCCCTTCCTCCCTTCCTTCATTCCCTCCCTTCCTTCCCTTCCCTCCCTCCCTCCCTCCCTTCCTTCCTCCCTTCCTCCCTTCCTTCCCTCCCTTCCTTCCCTTCCCTCCCTCCCTCTCTCCCTCCCTTCCTTCCTTCCTTCCTTCCTCCCTTCCTTCCTCCCTCCCTCCCTCCCTCCCTCCCTCCCTCCCTCCCTTCCTTCCTCCCTTCCTTCCTTCCTTCCTTCCTTCCTCCCTCCCTTCCTCCCTTCCTTGCTTCCTTCCTTCCTTCCTTCCTCCCTCCCTCCCTCCCTTCCTCCCTTCCTTCCTTCCTTCCCTCCCTTCCTCCCTCCCTCCCTTCCTCCCTTCCTTCCTTCCTCCCTTCCTCCCTCCCTCCCTCCCTTCCTCCCTTCCTCCCTTCCTTCCTTCCTCCCTTCCTCCCTTCCTTCCTTCCTCCCTTCCTTCCTTCCCTCCCTTCCTCCCTTCCTTCCTTCCTTGCTTCCTTCCTTCCTTCCTTCCCTCCCTTCCTTCCCTTCCCTTCCCTCCCTCCCTCCCTTCCTTCCTCCCTTCCTCCCTTCCTTCCCTCCCTTCCTTCCCTTCCCTCCCTCCCTCCCTCCCTCCCTTCCTTCCTTCCTTCCTTCCTCCCTTCCTTCCTCCCTCCCTCCCTCCCTCCCTTCCTTCCTCCCTCCCTTCCTTCCTTCCTTCCTTCCTTCCTCCCTCCCTTCCTCCCTTCCTTGCTTCCTTCCTTCCTTCCTTCCTCCCTCCCTCCCTCCCTTCCTCCCTTCCTTCCTTCCTTCCCTCCCTTCCTCCCTTCCTTCCTCCCTCCCTCCCTCCCTTCCTCCCTTCCTTCCTTCCTCCCTTCCTCCCTCCCTCCCTCCCTTCCTCCCTTCCTCCCTTCCTTCCTTCCTCCCTTCCTTCCTCCCTTCCTTCCTTCCCTCCCTTCCTCCCTTCCTTCCTTCCTTGCTTCCTTCCTTCCTTCCTTCCCTCCCTTCCTTCCCTTCCCTTCCCTCCCTCCCTCCCTTCCTTCCTCCTTCCTCCCTTCCTTGCTTCCTCCTTTCCCTGGCTCTTTGCCTCCCTGTCTCTATGTGACGTTGGATATGGGGTCACTGATCTTCAGACACCTCCAGTAGATGGTTCTGGCCAGCGTGAACACAGCGAGGAGAATCAGCAGCACCCAGGAGATGTAGATCCCTTTGGACTGCTGGGCCGGCGTCCACGTACCGACCTGGACACAGAAACAGATGGGAAATGTTTCAGGAGCTTCTTTTCATTTCAAACTATTACAATTCTGTCCAATTAGAATTCGACTTCACTGTTTGAGCCATAAATAACCTGAGATTTGGGGCTCGGACACTCAATTTAAAATCAACTTTGAGACATGATTGCTTCTGTCACAATAATTATATAAGATATGCAGGTAAAATTAAAAAAAAAAACAGTTTTTATAGCTTTCATTGGGATTTTTTTTGTTTTGTGAACTCTGTATTATTGGTTTATTATAAGATAAGGATGAAATTTCAAAAACTCCCTCCAAAATGCATACTTTTTCCAAAACATATGCAACATGCAAACAAAGTGATTTAAAATATTAGCAGAATTTAACCCTCTGAACCCTAAAACCAGGGTTTTAAATAAACCAAATTGCACCAATTACCAGCAACAAACTTTAAAATCAGAACCGTTTCTGAACTAATCAGCGAAATCAGTTTCAGGAAAAAAAAAATCAGCAAAAAACTCTTCACTGCTTGGTGCAACCATGAAGCCGACAGCTTTGACAGTCACATGACAAAAATTCAGGTTCTGCAGGTTTAGAATAATAAAAAAATAAATATATATTAAAAAAACATAAAAAATCCACTTTCCACTTATTACATAGATTTTTAAATCTAAAAACACAGTGGAACATGTCGGCAAACTAGCATTTGAAGTGTTAACAACCTGGAGGTAAATTACTATTTACTAAATCTAAAGAGCTTCTATAGTCGTATAAATCATAACTTTTGTCCAGCTGGAATCTGGTTTTGTTTCTGTAGAGGGACCATGGAGAGAGGAGTTCAGGGTGGATGGATGGTCCAACAAACGCTGGACTTCAGAGCTCATCTTTGGCTAAACTAAACCTTAAGGACACTACATCAAAACATGAAAGCATCAGACATAATTGTGGAGTCTGTTTTTTTTTCTGTCAGAAAATCTGGATATTTCATCAAAATCACTTTATTCTATGCCCCATTGAGGAATTCGCCAAGAATAAACCATTCGCTCATGAAAAATTTACCAACAGTGGGTAAAAAAATGTGGCATAAGCGAACAAAAATGCGCAGAAACTGCCTGTAGCTCAGTGTTTTGAGTGATTCTTTTAACATTCTTGTTGTTATTACACTAATTCTGGGTTATTTTTGGAATGTTTTTATTGACGTTTAACAAATCTGGAAACATTTTGAAGTCGTAAGTCTTTTTAGGCTAGCTTTGGGTAATTCTGGACAAATCTGGAGTCTGTTTTGGACTATTTTGATTCATTTTGGACAAGTTTTCGTCATTGTGGACAAATTTCACGTCTGGACAAAAGTTAATGAACAAACACACATCTTAATATCACTCTAAGTTGGTTAACTGCCCTTCACAAGCATCCAAATGTGCTTTTTGTTGAAGTTTTTATGTAGCAGCTGCAATAAATAAAGGGAATGTCCAAAAGAATAATAAACAAACCCAAGTACCTCCATTTACATCACAATTTTATCATCAACATCTTATAACGATACCTTGATGAACACAGAAAAAGCTCAAAACACACCAGAAGATAACATCTGATCCACTAACAACTTATAAACCCTTCTGAATAATGATTAAATGTCCTGTTCTTCACTCAGTTACTCACCAGGAGTCCTGCTGTGGAGGCAGCGAGGGCCACAAACAGCAGGAAGCACAGCAGGCTCCTCCTCTTCGGGTACCGCCGGCCAATGGAAGAGCTGGAAATCAGAACCGGGACAAAGTCTTAATGTCACAGAACCGAGTGAAAGATCTTCTACCTCCAACACACAGATACAGAGACACTCACACTTTCCTGCAGTGTGGACATCGAGCCAAAGTCCGGTCGGAAAACTCGGTCCACTGAGAGACACAATGAGAGCTCAGTGAGTGGATCTGATCGATGGCAAACAGCAAATAAAAAGATTAAACTGCAGTTATTTGTGTGTGTGTTACCAGGAATGTGTTGGAGCAGTGTCCACAGATGACTCTGATGCCGACCGGCTGGTGCTGTGGTTCGGGACTGTCTCTGCCGATGTGGACCGGGCCCAGGTTGATGATACGTTTACTGCATCAACAAGAAAACAGAAAACGAAGCGGCTGATTTAAAACACCTGAACGTCTCTCAGTAGGATAAAAACAGTTTTAACCGTTAGCATGGAAAAGCATTCCCCTCATAGAAACATCTCTGTGGATTATCTTTATTCTGTCCTCCTAAAACTGTCCTCTGATTTACATCCAACTATGGAAAATATCATCTACATTTTCTAGATCAGCCATGTTAACAATCAATAACTGATTCACTGTTCAAACAAATGTTGTAGAGTTCTAAAAAAAAGCAAACTTTGGCCACGAATGTACAAAATCTAGTGCAAAAGCAACTCAGTTCATTTGGATTAGTAACCTGTAAGTTTAAACTCACTTCTAACTTCGTCAGCTCTGGTTGGAGGTCATTAACAGTAACAGAAGTCTTTGTCATGCTGCCTGTTGCTGCTAAACTCCCACAATGATCTCTGGTTTAACATGAACTTCCTGTAGTCTGAGTGACGCCTCCTCTGGTCTCTACAGGATTAAACAGGAAGAAGCTCCACCTGGTGGAACAACCAGGAACTACAGCTGACCAACAACACATTTACTGACATGCATGTACAGAATACAGGAATTCCTCGGTCTACGTCGTTTTGCCATTATGTCAGAACTAATTAAGTGCCGGTCCTCAGTTCAACGTACGGAATTTCGGTTACTTCAGAGCTGGTTACGTGGAACTAGTTGATGAGCGGGGGCTGCACAGTGGTGTAGTGGTTAGCACTTTCGCCTTGCAGCTAGAAGATCCCTGGTTCACGTCCCGGCTTTCCCGGGATCTTTCTGCATGGAGTTTGCATGTTCTCCCTGTGCATGCGTGGGTTTTCTCCGGCTACTCCGGCTTCCTCCCACAGTCCAAAAATATGCTGAGATTAATTGATCATTCTAAATTGCCCGTAGGTGTGAATGTGAGAGTGATTGTTTATCTCTGTATGTAGCTCTGTGACAGACTGGTGACCTGTCTAGGGTGTCCCCTGCCTTCACCTGAGTCAGCTGGGATAGACTCCAGCCCCCCCATGACCCTAGTGAGGATTAAGCAGTGTATAGACAATTGAATGGATGGATAGTTGATGAGCGGAGCGGATGAATATGTCGTCACACGGCACTACCAGACGGCTTTGTTTCTATTTGCTGCTACATTCACTAACTTCATTATGGCTCCCAGCTTAAGCCAGACTTAACAGTTTACATTTTGGTCGGTATTTTCCTACTGAGTTGTGTTTCAGTGTGAGTTAATGACTGTTTTTGTTACTGTAGTTGTACAAATATGTAAACTGATCGATATCGTGATGCACCTAACGGCTTTGTTTACATTTTCACCAGAGTTCCGACTAAGGTGAAAATCGACTTATGTAGATCCGTAGGAACAGAACTCCGACATAAGTCGAGGACCCCGTACAGGTTCTACCAGAGCTTTACAACAAGGTTCCTGATCATCAACACAACATTCAGGAAAAGACTGGAGGCAGAAACCTCTGATTGGCTGAGTCAGCAGTAGAGAGAGCTGGGAACGGCGGCTAATTCTGGAGCTAAATTATGGGGTTTTTCTAGTTATTCTGGCGTTGGCTACGGTCCACAGTAACCTGTGTGAAGGTTCAATAAACCAGCAGAGAACCAGATAAAGTCTCACTCATTCATCACAGAGGGTCGCTACAATGTGTTGACCTGTTTTTACAACTTGACCCATGTTGGTCAGTGTTTCTTCCCCTTTCCCAGCGTTTCATTCTGTCTAATTTCACTTCCATGGAGACGGCTTTCCTTTTCTTCCAAGCATCAGAAGAGTCTGACTTACGCTGGGAGTCATAATGAAGGACAAAAAGTTAGTGAATGTAGCACAATCCAAGGTGGTGTACAATCTGAGAATGGAAACAAAGCCATCTCATAGCGCCATGACGATGTATTCATCCGCTCCGCTCATCAACTAGTTCTACGTAATGATGAAACGCCATAGGTCGAGGACATCGTAAACCGAGGACTTCCTGTATCATCTTGTTATGATGCAACGTTCTGCTGGATCCTGGCATTCATGTGGATTTTTCCTCTGAGAGCTAAACACTCCCCAGTGGCAGCAGCTCTCCCAGCAGGACAAAGCATCCAATCTCACCATAGAAACTGCTCAGGATTAGCTCGAGGAACACGACAAAGAGCCCAAGGCATTGACCCAGCCTCCAAACTCCCAGATCTCGATCCAATCAAATATCTATGGGATGCATCAGAACAATCACCACCGATTCCCACCCTGCAACCTACAGGACCCACAGGACGGACGGCTAACATCCTGGTTCCCCCAGAGGTCCTGTTTCAGCGGAACAAAGGTGGCTTTAACCCTCATGTTGTCTTCATTTACGGGCAGCAAAAAATATTGTTTCCTTGTCTGAAAAAAATTCAAAAATTCAGCAAAAAAATTCCCCAAATTTCTGAAAATTTGCAAAACCTTCAGGAAGAAAATTCCAATAATTTCTTAAAAGTTTCCCTTAAAAGTTTTTTTTTTTAAATAAAATCCCCCAAATTTGGCAAGAAAATTCTTGTAAATATTTTCAAAAAACGAGAAAAATCTTCCAAAAAAATCCTAAAAATATCTAAAGTGATTCCATATATATATCAGTAAAACTTCTAATATTTTCTTTAAGAACATTCACATAAAAATCAACCAAAATCCTGTGAATTTCACTGGATTTTGGTTGATTTTTATGTGAATGTTCTTAAGAAACATTTTTAACATTTCTTTTTTCCACAAAGAAATGTTCAAAGATTTCCCAAAAATGTTGAAAATGTGGACATCAGAAGTTTCACTGTGAAAATATGTTTTTTTTCCTCCACATTTTCAAACTTTAAAACAGGTCAATTTGACCCACAGGATGACACGAGGGTTAATGATGTGGTTGACCAGCATATGTGGGGAAAAAAACACAGCTCCAAAATCCAAGATGAAAATAAAATAAATAAAGTCCTGAGAGTGGCTGCAGAGTCATTTCATCACAGCTTTGTGCACAGATGGAGTGATGACACACCAGAGCTGACAGCTGTGCGAAATAATCCCACACCGTCTTTTTCTGCCTCACCAGTACGGTCTGGGACAGGCGATCCTCTGAGACGTGACTTTGCAGATCAGCAGACAGTTGCATGGACATCGAACGTACTTCTTCCCGACAGGAGCGTTCTTTATCGGCTGCAGACAGAAGAGAGACGAGAAATCAAAAAAGGTTCAGTTTTAATCCCAGCAGAGGAGATTCTGAGGAGGAGGTGATGGAAAGACTTCCTGAGAAACATGATCATTCCTGGATGGTGAAATGTGACACAGTCTGATATTTTATGGTTTAGAAATACAGCCGATCTCAACTTTCAGACAATTTAACACATATGAAGACATTTCTAATGTATTTTTTAACTAGGCAAAGATTTCATCTAATATTTGTTTATTTTTTAATGTACAAACCAAAACTGTTTCAAGTTTTTAGGGGTCAACAGAGCCAGTTTTTCGGCCATTCCACGAAAAAAGAAATAAACAAATAAATGAAAACATCTAAAAAAGTTCCCACCTAACTCCCTTAAAATCTGTGTGGATGTAATGTAACTTTGGTATGTTTAACAGAGTCTAAATTAGAAAATTATTTCACACAACATCTTCAGCAGTTTATTCCTTTAACCCTTGTGTCAACCTGCAGGTCAAAATTGACCCGTTTTAAAGTTTCAAAATGTGGAAAAAATAATATTTTCACAGTGAAACACATTTCAACATTTTTAGGAAATCTTTGAACATTTTTTGGTGGAAAAAAAGAAATGTTAAAAGTATTTCTTAAGAACATTCACAGAAAAATCAACCAAAATCCAGCGAAATTCGCTCGATTTTCGTTGATTTTATGTGAATGTTCTTAAAGAAAATATTAAAAGTTTTACTGATATATATGGAATCACTTTTGGATATTTTTAGAATTTTTTTTGGAAGATTTTTACTCATTTTTTGAAAATATTTACATGAATTTTCTTGCCAAATTTGGGGAATTTTTAAAAATATAACTTTTAAGGGAAACTTTTAAGGAATTATTGGAATTTTCTTCCTGAAGGTTTTGCAAATTTTCAGAACCCACCTCTATGGACTTCAAGAAATCATCTGATCCTGAAGAGGTTGGGGGGAGGACTGATTGATTTTTCATGGCTTATTAAATTAGTTTCGGCTGTCACAGGGGGAAATAAATCACTTACATAAGTGGACAGAATGTTTCGTTATTTCCAATAACTGTATCTTAGAGACGGGAGGCGACAGGTTGTGATAAACCACGTCTGAATGTGACTCACCGTGGCCTCGTTGCAGATGCTGCACTTCACCACATGCTGGTGCGTCTTCCCCTCCACGGATATGGCCGTCTGACAGACCCGGCAGCTGATGATGGGAGCGCTGCTGCTGTCCGGGCTGCCCTGGGGCGAGTACGGGGGCGGGGGCTCGCCTGGTGCCACCGAGCTGGGGAACGGTGCCAAACCTGGGTTGGACAACCAGCAGAGCGTGGTTTAGTTACAACGAGATACACATCAGCTGCTGGAAATGTCACAGTTCAAGAGCAGAAATGTGTTTGGTAGACATGGAGGAACGCTGTTTACAGCCAGCAGGGCACAGAATCTGAATATTTCTTTTCATTTGGTGAGTGTGATTCCAGTTTAAGCTGACCAGGTAATGATCAGAAAACAGAATGTAACAGAATATGATCAGGCGGTCTCCTCAGTTTCACACTTTTTCTGAACCTTACCTTTTACTTTATTTTTACTGTATTTTTATTTTATTTCTACTATAATTTTACTGCACTTTTATTATATTTTCACTTTATTTCTACTATATTTTTACTGCATTTTTACTATATTTTTATTTTATTTATACTATATTTGTAATGTATTGTTACAATCTTTGTACTGTATTTTTTATTATATTTTACTGTATTTTTACTATATTTTAATTGTATTTTTTCTATATTTTTACTATAATTTTACCGTATTTTTACTATATTTCTTCTATATTTTTACAGTTTTTTTTAACTATTTTTTCCATATCTTTGCTGTATTATTTCTAGCTGTATTTTTACAATATTTTTGCTATATTTTTACTGTATTTTTTCTATATTTTAAATATATTTTTTACTGTATTGTTACGATACTTTTGCTACATTTTTACTATATTTCTACTGTATTTTTTCTATATTTTTAATATATTTTACTTTGTTTTTACTATATTTTTCCATAAAATATGCGTGTAAAGTACAGTTGTGAGGTCTGTATAGTTTGTTGGTTAATATTATCACAACATTTGTGCTCCAGTTTTATCATGACACACAGAGCATAAACACACAAAGTGTGTTAAATGGCAGCTTTATTGGTGATAAAGAGTTTGGGTGGAGTCCAAACATCACAATAAACCTGTACTGTTTGTTTTCTTAACTAGCCATGACTCACGTATTGGTCAGCAAACACTGAATGTCAACTACATCCGCTAATGGGACATTATTTGTGCAAAGGCCAAACCTTATCAAGAGCAGCACAAGAAGGAAAGACACTAAGAGGAAACTGAAGTAGTTCAGAGGAAACAAGTAAAGAAGACAGAAAGGGGAAAGAGCTACAGCACAGATAAGAACAATAAAACAAGAAGACAGAAACGTGGCTGTAAACAGCCAAACAGCAAACTAAATTATTGCTTTTAATTTCTATTTTCAAGTTGTTGGTTTGCTTGGGCATCACATGTTCTCACAGGCCAAAATGGTATTTTAAATGATCTATTTTTTTGTAAAAACACCCTAAAATATGTCGATGTACAATTCCATAAATTACAGAAAAGTAGCAGACTCTCATTTTTAGGAAGCTGGAAACCGCTAATGTTTGGAGTTTTTGATGATAAATGACGACTGAATTACTACACTGTTTATTTACAGATTTAAAAGTCCACTAAAATGTGATTTGTTACAGGAAAAATGAACTATGAGCTTTAGACATGATCTAAACCACCAAATAAACTGACCAGTTTTACAGCGTGACTAGCATTCATAGCATTGTTTTGGAAAAAAGGAACATTTCATATACCAGGTTTACATGTTGTCGCAGCTTAGAAACGTTGGTTAGCTTGTGTTCGTGCATTAAAATGTGTGTAAAGTCCATTTTTAGGGGTTAAATCTCCTCTCGGTGTTTGCAGCTAACGTTAGCCTAACTGCTAGCTAGCTTTGAAACTAGCTGACAACTGTTTACAAATGAAGCCTCAGAAAGAACTAAAACCAAACACGGGGATGTTGAAAAGCCGGTAAATAAACGTGTGTTACTGAGAATGAGCTGGCAGACCCCTGAGAGGACTCACTCTGCGGTTTGGACAGGTATCCGTTGGAGCTTCCCCCGGGAGAGAAGCCGTTGGTCCCGTCGTGCTGCTCGGACAGCAGCGGCGACCGTTCCCCGTCCGCCATCCGGAGCCTCTCTAAACGGCCGCAGGAAGAGCGTGTGCAGCGGTGGGGAGTCCTCGGACCCCCGGGGCAGGTTTCTGGAGGAGTCCGTGAGCAGCTTCCAGCCTCGGAGCCCCTAAGTTCGGCTTCCTCACATCCACATGACGCGGCGAAAACACTCCACGGCCGCGGAAGCCAAGCGACAAAAACATCGCTCACGTGACAATGGTCTGAGTCGCGACTGTGACGGACAGCGGGCTTCGCCAATGAGCGAGCTCGGAGGGTTGATGGGCGGGTCAGATGCGCTGATTGGGCTCAAACACTGTATATGATTGGACTGCGTTCAATGTTTTTTAAATGTTCCATTTTATTTTAATTTTTTTTAAATGGAACAATTCATATTAATGTATATTTCTATGGATATCGCATAATAATGAGATAGGAAGTCATAATTATGAAACAGTAAGTCAAAATTATGAGCTTGTATCTCATAATTACGAGATCGAAAGTCATAACATCAAAACATCCATCACTTGCCTTTCAAATGACGGAAAAAATAATAATTATAAATGTCATTATTTACAGTTCTGACCTGTTTTTTTTGTTAACATGTAAATTAATACTTTATTTCTGTGATTTTATCAGATATTATCAGGAATATAACAAAACATGGAAGATCTGTCAAATGATAAGTGTATACCTATATTGCATATGACTTATACATCTTGCATACTTGCTGTTTATTTTGCTCATATTCTTTATATCTAAGCATAATCACACTACCCTGAAAGCTATGGAGGACTAAAAGTGCCAAAATTAAATAAATAAATACATCATTAAATAATTAATTAAATATGTCATTAATTAATTAAAATTGGAATTAAATATGTCATTAATTAATTAAAATTGGAATTAAATACTTAAATGTGTTATTAAATAAATATATCATTAAATAATTAAATATGTCATTAATTAGTTAAAATTGGAATTAAATATGTCATTAATTAATTAAAATTGGAATTAAATACATAAATGTGTTATTAAATATGTCATTAATTTATTAAAATAACAATTATTTTAAGTAAAAAACATATTTCATTATTTCACGATTTAATTAATTATTTCATGGTCCTTGTGTTGCAGTGGATCATGAATTTATTTTATCTGTCAACCTCGCCCGTCAAAGTCCGTGGGCGGGACTAACGTGAATCTAGTCTAATCCACTGCTTTTGTCTGCCTTGAAACCGGAAGTAGAAGTCTTTCTAAACATGGAGGCTGTGTAGAGGGAGAGTCGCTGTGAACTTTCTAGAGAGTTGGTGAGAGATATTTTAGACCTTGCAGAGTATGTGGAAGCAGGACCTGCTGACCGCGAGCATGTAGCGTGTAAAGCAGAGGAATTTATTGAAGTTGTTGAAGTTATTTCCGCACTTTCCGACCAAGATGTTGACCGTAGAGTGACTGCAAATTTAGAGGAAGTACTCCGCCGGTTTTCTGGTACCAGGGTGCAACAGGAGCACACACAGGGACCAGGGCGTTTGACATACCGAGGGAAGTTCTGGAACATCACGTTCTTTGTGGATTACCAGCCTGTCAAATTGCAGCGATGCTCGGAGTGTCGAGCGCTTTTCCTTTAGGACCTACTCGGCGCGGCACGGCTCCGCTCGTCTTTGTTTAGCCGCGATTCCACAAGCATCTACTCGGCACGGTACGGCTCGTCTCATCTTTGTTTGCGAGCGCTTCCATACGGACTAATTTTCAGCACCTTCTCGGCTGAGGTTCCCAGCGAGCTGAGATGAGCCGATAATGTGGCGTTTACATAGTGCAGGCCACTGATTGGACAGGGAGTGACGACACAGAGCAACTCCAGCACGAAAACAAAATCCTGCATTAAAAAATGACTGTAAACAGCGACGGTGTGCATTGCTCTTCACGAAACTCTCTGTTCTTCATAATTTTAATGTGACAGCCAGACCTGTACCGTGGGTGAATGAAGAGGTCGAGACTTTGTCTTTGGTGGCGGACCAAAGAATACAGAGAGAGCTGGACGGAGAAAGTTTATCAGGAGGTCTCTGAGCGGATGGCCGCTCACATATACAGTAGACTGTATATAAAGAGGACAGAAGCAGTGTAGGGAGAAGCTGAAAAAGCTCAAAAGTGACTATCGGTCCACCCAGGACCACAACGGCCGGCGTGGGTCAACCAGGAGGTGTTGGAAGAGGTTTAATGGAAGCTATTTACTGGCACCGCACCGGCGAGCAACAGGAGGGAGACTCAGCCGCTGCATTGTTGGAGACGTTCGAGGACGGTGAGTGTTTTGTGACTTCAAGAAACTTATACATCATTTATTCCATTGGTGGCAACCTTCTTTTAAGCAAACAAGTATATTTAGAAAGTAACGTCGTTGTCTCCTGTAGCAGACAATAAGATAGCTAGTTAGCCATCGGCGCTAACTCCGTGCTCTGCTTGTATTTCGTGCTGCTGTTTCTAACGTTTAGCTCTCAGAAGCTAATACTTCAGTCAGCATGCCGTGTTTTTCTTGTACTTAGAGTGAGTGTTTATTTCTGTTCAAGAATCCCTTTCCACATGCGAAGCCTACTCCACCTCCGTCGCGGAGCCCCCGGCTGCCCTGCCTCCTCTCCAGCACCAGCTCGGACACCGACACCAGCACGTCACAGCAACGTCTTATCACCGGTAAGACACGGTAAACAGAGAGCATGGTTGATTTTCGTATTATTACTACAGGTGTAAATGCCTGCAAGCATGATCAAAACAGTGAGACCAAGAATTCAGGCAGGTGAAAATGCAAACTGTGCAGCAGCCAGCTCAAGAACGCCTGATGAAAGCTACATGTAGCTACAGTGACACATAAACAGAACACATGCAGCTGCATTTATTTTCCATTGACTTAACAAGTAAGTCACTCTAATTAATTTACGTTCTGGTGCAGTGTAGTATTGCAACCATTCTTCTTATAGTCACTAGGTAGCTGTGAAACTGAATGAAAATATACATAAAAATGAGAAAACACAGCTGTTCTTACCAACTCCAAAATGTGCACAGGATGAAATGAAGTTCACACCACGTCGTTTTTGTTTGTGGTGGAGGAGTTACTGCTTGTGCTTTGGTTAAAGCAAAGAGTGCCAGAAGTTTATTAAAGTATCAAAGACATGATCATGATTGAAAATGGATGGACGGGTGGCTAAACACATCACATCATAGCTGTGGAGTCCTTCCAGCTCCTGGGGACTACAATCTCTCAGGACCTCCTGAAAAAGGCTCAGCAGAGGATGTATTTCCTACGACAGCTGAGGAGACATGGCCTGCCACATGAGCTGTTGATCCAGTTCTACACTGCAGTCATCCGATCTGTCCTGTGCACCTCTGGATCAACCACACAGCAGGACAGAAACAGACTACAGCCCATAGTACAGACGGCAGAAAACATCATCAGAGACCCCACTCACCCTGGACATTTGGACTACAGAGCCCTGTACACAAAAATGACCACTACTGTGTTTATAGCAATTACCATTTTGCTAATGTGTTCATACATTCCAGTCTAGCTGTACATTTCTGTTTATATTGTGTTCTATTTTACTACTATTTCTTTTTCCTCCCTGTTCCTCTTTCTATTGTTTATTTTTTATTATTCTCTTCCATATTCCTAGGATGACACCAACAGCCGAAACCAAATTCCGTGTATATTGTGTACTTACTTGGCCATTAAAGCTGACTCTGATCACTTTTCTGTCTTTGGTCTAGGCAAGAGGAAAGGGGGCCACAGAAAATTGGACCTTCCTAGCGTACTTGTGGAGATGCAGGCTGAGGAGGAGTGGAGTCATGCCCAGCATGATGAGAACATCTGGTTGCTCCTCAGCGAGGCAAGAGAGAATGAAGCTGCCTTGCAGCGGGAGGAGATGGCCCAGAATACTGCCTTCAACCAGTCATTCCTGGGTGTGCTGGGGCAGCTGGGGTAGCTGGGTAGGCAGTGGGCAGCCGGCGAGTGTGAGCGAGTCCACCTCCCATAGACTTGAGATTTACAAATGCTGGTCATATAATTAGAATATCACGAAAAAGCTGGTCTTTTGGACAACTGTCAGGTCAGTAGTCTTCCCCATGATTGTGTAGCCTACAAAACTAGGCTGAGAGACCATTTAAAGGCCTTTGCAGGTGTTTTGAGTTAATTAGCTGATTAGAGGTGTCTTCAATATTGAACCTTTCTACAATATTCTAATTTTCAGAGATACCAAATTTGAGATTTTTGTTAGTATTCAGGTATAATCATCAAAGTTAAGAGAAATAAACATTTGAAATATATCAGTCTCTGTGTAATGAATGAGTATAATATACAAGTTTCACTTTTTGAATGGAATTACTGAAATAATGAACAACTTTTTTCATGATATTCTAATTATATGAGCAGCACCTGTAGTTGTATATAGTTTTACTTTTAGCCCTCCACTGTAGGACAGGCCCACCACAGTTTGTACTTTGCACATTGTAAATAGTTTTGATTTTGCTGCTGACTAATAAACTATTTTGTGACTTATGTGACTGCATCATAACTTCTCATTTTGTCTGTTAAGACACTGGTAGGAAAAGAGTCAACAGTCTGAACCAAACAATTCTATATTCCCTAATAATGCATTTATGTTTAATGGGATTTAACATGTTTTAACACAAACTCCTTTATGGTGCATAATTCCGGTGACTGAATTACACCAAAGCAATACTGATTTATCAAACTGGAATTTTCTTAAAACAGCTGTTTTAATGTTTTGGCGTTTAATTTTTTTATTTAATCTTGCTAATCTTCACAAACAATAGCACAGACACATCTACAAAAGTTTATTGTCAGAACTGCATTAAAGAAAACAATAGCGGTCCGGGGACAGAAAAACAGAAGTATAACAAGAAGAATAACTTTGCATGACACGTAGTGCATCCTGTACATCTCTGTCCTCCTCCTCTACACCTTGTGCCACTGCAGGCTCATGTGCTGCTGCTTCAGGTAAATCCCATGAAGTCTCATCAGAGAGCATCTGAAACACATACACAGCATACATATTTTAATACCTAATAGCGATAAACTGCAGCCATTACAGGGTCGTTCACAGGACTAATATACGATAGCTAGCGAACTAGCATTAGCTTACCCTCATATGTCGTCTAGTTCATATCCTCTTGTCTTCGGCTTGATACTGCTGCATCGCCTCCCAAACTCTCCTGTGTGTCTCCTCAGTGTTTCGACTCGCCGCTCTCAGCTTTCTCCGACTCTTCTATTACTCTGAATCTGACAGAAAGCCACAGACCGAGCAGCAGGTGTACTATCGCCTCCATGTACATTGTTGCATTGCGTTTGTGTCGCACAGAAATGACGGTAAGGGACTTTCGGGCCCCCGTGCTATGACGACTCAACCCACGATGAGGTGGTTCTCAATGTAATGGAAAAACAACTAAACCGAGACGAGCCGTGGCGCGCCGAGTAGATGCTAAAGGAAATGCTAAAGGAAAATTTGTCTTGCACCGCAAGTATCAACATTTGGGAAAGAGGA
Organism: Amphiprion ocellaris; assembly: GCF_022539595.1. Taxonomy (NCBI): domain Eukaryota; kingdom Metazoa; phylum Chordata; class Actinopteri; family Pomacentridae; genus Amphiprion; species Amphiprion ocellaris. Next base: position 591,271 of record NC_072788.1, read on the forward strand.
CCGAGTCTTTAGCGGTTGCTAATTAAGTTTTGTTTTATTGAGTATCCAAACCAACGTAGAGGTGAATAGCGCCACCCAGTGTATCGGAATGTGTTCACAAGCTCTGCGTCAATCCATTATCTGGAATCGATTTGCCTTGACTTGATGTGCAGGGTAACCAATCAGGTGTTAGGATCCGCCCACGGACTTTGACGGGCGAGGTTGACAGATAAAATTAATTCATGATCCACTGCAACACAAGGACCATGAAATAATTAATTAAATCGTGAAATAATGAAATATGTTTTTTACTTAAAATAATTGTTATTTTAATAAATTAATGACATATTTAATAACACATTTATGTATTTAATTCCAATTTTAATTAATTAATGACATATTTAATTCCAATTTTAACTAATTAATGACATATTTAATTATTTAATGATATATTTATTTAATAACACATTTAAGTATTTAATTCCATTTTTAATTAATTAATGACATATTTAATTCCAATTTTAATTAATTAATGAAATATTTAATTCCAATTTTAATTAATTAATGAAATATTTAATTAATTATTTAATGATGTATTTATTTATTTAATTTTGGCACTTTTAGTCCTCCATAGAGCGCTATTCCACTTACACATGTTGCAGTTCACTTTTACTGCTGCTTTTGCACTTCTGGTTTACATCCTACACTACATTTTGTTGTCTTAGTACTTGTAAAATGTCTAATCTAATCTAATCTAATCTAATCTAATCTAATCTAATCTAATCTAATCTAATCTAATCTAATCTAATCTAATCTAATCTAATCTAATATCTGTGTAGTTTCTCATTCATCCAGGTAATGGTTATCCAAAGTTGTTTAAATCAATCCAACTGGACTTTAAGAAGGTTCCTTGAAGACGTTTCACCTCTCATCCAAGAGGCTTCTTCAGTTCTGGTGGTGGTTGATGTTGCCTCAGCTTATAACCTCTGTGAGGTGTGGTCAGTGTTATTCACATTCCGACGATCATTGCCAAGGCCCACCTGGCTCCTCAATGATGGTCGTTAGGAGCCAGGGAGTGACAAAGGGGGTCGTTGAAATGTGAGTTTCACCGAGCCCTCGTATGCTAATGGTGGTCGTTAGCATGAGCCACCTCACCTGAGTCATTCTGCTGAGTAGTTCTTTTGAGGAGTTTTGAAAGGACCTGATCGTAAAATGGTGAAAGATGATGTTGCAGACCACCCCCCCTGTTCAGAGATGGCTTCTCCACTTTGACATGGATGGCTTCTTTCACGCCTCTCTCAAACCATCTGTCCTCCCTGTCCAAAATCTGAACATTGATGTTCTGAAATGAGTGTCCCTCTTCCTTGAGGTGAAGGAAGACCACCGAATCCTGTCCTGAGGAACTGGCTCTTCTGTGTTGAGCCATATGCTTGTTAAGTGGCTGTTTGGTTTCCCCTATGTAGAGATCTGAGCATTCCTCACTGCATTTAACTGCATACACCAGGTTGCTCTTCTGACTGTGTGGTGTGGGGTCTTTTGGGTGGACCAGTCTTTGTCTGAGTGTGTTATTTGGCTTAAAAAAGACAGGGATCTGGTGTTTGTTGAAGATCCTCCTCAGTTTTTCAGACAGTCCAGACACATACGGGATCACTATGTTGTTTCGCCTGTTCTCCTTCTCTTCAGTTCTCACTGGGTTGTTCTCCTTTCTGGATCTTGTGTGAGCCTTCACAAAGGTCCAGTCAGGATATCCACAAGTTTTCAGTGCCCCTTCCAGGTGTTTGTGTTCTTTTTCCTGGTCTTGGGTACTGGTGGGTAACTTGTCGGCCCTGTGTTGCAGGGTCCTGATGACCCCTAGCTTGTGCTCCAGTGGATGGTGAGAGTCAAAAAGCAGGTACTGGTCCGTGTGTGTTGGTTTCCTGTAAACCCCAACACTCAGACTTCTGTCCTCTTCTATGTGGACCTCACAATCCAGAAAGGAGAACAACCCAGTGAGAACTGAAGAGAAGGAGAACAGGCGAAAAAACATAGTGATCCCGTATGTGTCTGGACTGTCTGAAAAACTGAGGAGGATCTTCAACAAACACCAGATTTTTTGGGGATTTTTTTGCTGAATTTTTGTATTTTTTCAGACAAGGAAACAATATTTTTTGGTGCCTGTAAATGAGGACAACAGGAGGGTTAAACAGCTGGCCCTACAGCAGCACGTTGACTATTAGAGAGTAGATTTCCGTTTTCTCCTGTTGAACTTCAGAAACTCAGCAGATATTCGGGACTACTGACAACACAGAATCTCAACGCTACTGTTTTAATCACATTTAGGTTTTATAAGCGTTACATGCTACTCTTTCATATAGCTTGAAAATGTTTATCATGTCTTCTTATTAATTCAAAACTTTGAGTTCTTTTTTCACACATAAGGTGCATAGACAGATGTTGATTACCTCGACGTGTTTTGGCTGTCAGACTCTGCTGGTTGACACGTCACACGCTATCAGTGAGACGCTTCCGATGAAGGTGATAGTTTTCGCCGATGCACGTCAAGGTAATCAGCATCTATCTATGCACCTTATGTCTGAAAGAACTCAGAGTTTTTATACTACTCTTTTACCTGATGGACAAAATGGAAAAACAAAAGGAAAAAACAAAAGGAAAAGGGAAAAGCAAAGACAAAATTTACCCTTTTATTTATTTATTATTTTATTATTTTATTATTTATTTATTATTTAATTTATTCCTCTTCATATTTACACATTTATTTCCTTATTTTTTAACAGATTTATTTGTTCATTCTTTTATTTATTCCTCTTTATATTTACATGTTTGTTTCCTGATTTTTTAAACAGATTTATTGATTTATTTATTTCTCTTTATATGTACACATTTATTTCCTTATTTTTTTGACAGAATTATTTTTTCTTTCTTTCATTTGTTTCTCTTTATATTTACACATTTATTTCCTTATTTTTTGACAGATTTATCTTTTGTTGTGACGCCATACTTTTCTTGTCTCCATCAGGATTTAACAATGACGGTGCAGTTCCATAAGGGTCCTGTGGGGGCAGCAGCAGGCCTCTGCTGCAGATTCACTAGAAGAAGAAGGAGGCAGCTAGCTGAATCTTCATGAAGCTGAGGAGCAGATGTTCGTCTGAAGAAGTTTCTGCTGTTCAGGAACACTGAGGTAGGTAACTAAACCTGGAAATACCGAGATTTATTTCTACTTCCAGCAGCTCCAGCCGGTGTTTGTCCTCCTCTAACCGTCAGTTTATCACCAGAGCCGGCGGAGGCTAAAGTTAGCGGCTGCTAGCAGGAAGTTTAGTTAGTTGGTTGGAGAAGAACTCTCTTTGAACCAGGGGTTGATCTCTTTATAGCGTCCCTGACAGTCCGGCCTGTGACTGTGTGTCGGACATTTATTTACAGGTCCAACATGCTGAAAATCCATCTTTGTAGTTTTTGTAAATGTCTGTTGGTTCAAATTGAAAAGTTATCTGGATGTGAAGACATTTTCTTCTTAAGCCGCGAATTCCAGCCAGGTGCTCCCTCACACCTGTTGAACCAGACTATGTGTAGCTCCGCCCCCTCACTGCTTCGAGGTGAACCACTCAGGTTTATCCATCCATCCATCCATCCATTATCTATACACCGCTTAATCCTCATTAGGGTCATGGGGGGTGCTGGAGTCTATCCCAGCTGACTCAGGTGAAGGCAGGGGACACCCTAGACAGGTCACCAGTCTGTCACAGGGCTACATATACAGACAAACAATCACTCTCACATTCACACCTACGGGCAATTTAGAATAATCAATTAACCTCAGCATATTTTTGGACTGTGGGAGGAAGCCGGAGTACCCGGAGAAAACCCACGCATGCACAGGGAGAACATGCAAACTCCATGCAGAAAGATCCCGGGAAAGCTGGGACGTGAACCAGGGATCTTCTTGCTGCAAGGCGAAAGTGCTAACCACTACGCCACTGTGCAGCCCAGGTTTATAAAAATAATAATAATAATAATAATAATAATAATAATAATAATAATAATAATAATAATAATAATACATTTTATTTATAAGTGCCTGTCTCGACATCCAAGGTCACTTTACAAGAAAAGAAAATACAACAGAACAGATAAAAACAATACATACAAGAAAGAGGCAATTAGAGAGAATAAATAGTCTTGAACAGGTGAGTTTTGAGTCTAGATTTGAAGAGAGGTGAGAGATGGAAATATGCAAACCGAGGGATGTTATTGATATGGGATTGGAGGTGTTGTGTTTGTTTTTTGAGACAGAAAACAAACTACTTCTCTCCAATTAAGCTGTTTATTTTCTAACATTAGTGCCTCAAAAGAATCATGTTCAACAGGAGAGTCAAACTCATCTTAGTCCAGGTTCCACATTCAGCCCAGTCTGATCTCCAGTGGACCGGACCAGTAAAACCACCATAATAACCTATAAATAACCACAACTCCTAATGGTTCCTTTGTTTTAGTGCAAAAATGTTCACATTTAGAGAATTATCCTTTTACTAAACATCACGAACAACCTGAAATTTATGAAGAAAAATAAATTCAGTTTCAGCAACATTCAGCCTCAGTTTCTCATTTCCACATTACAACTTCCAGATCACAGAGTGTCGACAAAGGAACACAACATTTAGTTACAGCTATCTGGAACTGAACCATAGAGGATTTTACTTTAAAAAAATACAAAAAAACAACAAAAGCAAGACAAATATTACCAAAATGACACACAAGCAACAGAAGCGAGAAACAGAATGACAAAAAATAAGACAAATGACACGAAACAAAACAAATAAGTGACAAAAAATTTGACAAAAAAGTTACAAAGCGACAAAAAAATGGACAAACGACAAAACGAGACAAAAAAATTACACAAATAACACAAACGAGACAAAACAAGCAGCAAAACAACAAAAAAATGACTAATGACACAAGCTAGACCAAAAAAACCCATAAAATGACAAAAATGAGAAACAAAATGACAAAAAATATGAGACAAAAGTCAGACAAAAAAATTACAAAAATGAGACACAAAATGACCAAAGAACCATGAACATTCTAGTATTTTACTTTCTGATCAAAAGAACTTGTCATGGTCTAGAAATGATTTTAAATTTATAGTTTTACTAATTTACAATCTGCAGTTAATGTCTTCTCTGGAATTTTTACACTTTGAGGGCTGGATTGGATCCTCTGGAGGACCACTTTTGGCCCACGGACCGCATGTTGGACACCCCTGGTCTAGAACCCTCTTCCTGCTCTCTACTTGTTAGTCTATTCCTTTGTTTGCTGTGATGTGATGCTTCTCATAGGGAGCATTATTTTGGTTTCCAGCCTTAAACACCCTTGAGTTTAGCAGTTTCAGTGTAATTGAGTTTTACCTTATAAGGAAATAGGAATGTGGAGCAAAGCTTGTCTTTCTATCTTTTTGGTATGAAAACACTCTTTGTACTGATGTGTGTGTGCAGCTGTAACTTTCCAGCTTGATCTGTGTGTATCCATCATGTATTTAACCCTTCAGAGCCTGGGGTTGATGTTATCCCACTACTCAGGTCAACACAACTCATACAATAATTACACAATAAATGGTTATTAACATCAATATTGCAAAACCCATATGTGATATCAATTTCAGTGTTCAGCAAGCAGTGCCTTAAAAAAACAAATCCTAGCAGATGGAAAGTGAGGAATCGAGGATGAAACCCAGACTTTTAACCTGAGGGGAAGGAGAAACTAAGGAGCTGTCAATACAGAGGGAAAAACTGTCACTTCTGTAGAGTGTAGATTTAGTTCCAATGAGAAGAATCTCTGTTTTGTCACCGTTTAGTTGTAGGAGGTTTGAGGTGAACCAGGGTTTTATTTCAGACAGGCAGCTGGTGAGGGAGGAGGATCAGCAGCTGACTCACAGTCCAACAGGTTTATTTCATTTCTGCAGCTGCTTCTGCTAACTTTCAAATGTCTGATCCATTAGCAAAACTCACCAAATGTTCTGCTGTTGGCTACAAAAGTGAACACAAACGTCTCCATGCACTCCCAACATCTGAGGACCTGAACATCCAGTGGATTACTGTTATTTAAACTTTTATTTTACTGTCACGTATACACACTGGTTTGATTTTAATGACTTGAATGTACACTGTGTGTGTGTGTGTGTGTGTGTGTGTGTGTGTGTGTGTGTGTGTGTGTGTGTGTGTGTGTGTTATCTAGGAAAGTGGTATCAGATTGGGAGTCCATATCTGCAGATGTGAAATATTAAAGGACTTGGGTCAGCTCGTGGGCAAAAGACTTGATTGGGACATCCCTACAACAGAGACGTATGTGATGGGATTATAAGAGAAGACAGGACTTTACAACTGTGGAAACAACAGAAGCAAAGTAATCTAAGTCTCAAATTAGGTTTTGGTGATCTGACGATCTTATATCATGGACAATCTTAACTTGGCCCACGGTCTGCTTTTCAGAGGAGCATGGGACGCTGTTAATGTCACACTGATGTCGCACTTTCCTGGTCCACCAGGTGACTGTTGTGGTGGGCCTCTATATCATTCATCTGCCTCTCCAGTGAGTCTTAACACCAACCAGACCCTGCAGCAGGTGAAGAACTGGGTCACCAAGCTCACAGAGAACACAATAAAATCCACTCGTGATGAGATAGCTGGTTATCATAGCCAGCTGGAGTAGAAGAAGGAAGAGTTGGAATCCTTGATGAGAGACTCACTGGAGGGGTGGCTGAATGAGGGCCACCACAACAATGAACTGAACAATGGGCGGCTGTGGCTGAGGTGGTAGAGCGGGTCGGTGGTTCGATTCCCTCTCTATCCTAGTCACTTTACCCACCTTGCCTCCAGTGCAGCTACTCACACTGGTATGAATGTGTGTGAATGTTGGTGGTGGTCGGAGCCACGCTTCCGTCAGTCTGCCCCAGGGCAGCTGTGGCTACAGATGTAGTTTACCACCACCAGAGTGAGAATGTGTGAGTGAATGAATACTGGATCCATTGTATGCGTTTTGAGTGTCTTGAGTGTCTAGAAAAGCGCTATATAAATCTAATCCATTATTATTAATGATTCTGCTCCAAAAGATTGTCACATGGTATTTTGGTTAGATTGCCCGCCTCTAATCTGTCATGCTTGGTTGGTCAAAGAAGAGAATCCACTTACACATGTTGCAGTTCACTTTTACTGCTGCTTTTGCACTTCTGGTTTACATCCTACACTACATTTTGTTGTCTTAGTACTTGTAAAATGTCTAATCTAATCTAATCTAATCTAATCTAATCTAATCTAATCTAATCTAATCTAATCTAATCTAATCTAATCTAATCTAATCTAATCTAATCTAATCTAATCTAATCTAATCTAATATCTGTGTAGTTTCTCATTCATCCAGGTAATGGTTATCCAAAGTTGTTTAAATCAATCCAACTGGACTTTAAGAAGGTTCCTTGAAGACGTTTCACCTCTCATCCAAGAGGCTTCTTCAGTTCTGGTGGTGGTTGATGTTGCCTCAGTTTATAACCCCTGTGAGGTGTGGTCAGTGTTATTCACATTCCGACGATCATTGCCAAGGCCCACCTGGCTCCTCAATGATGGTCGTTGGGAGCCAGGGAGTGACAAAGGGGGTCGTTGAAATGTGAGTTTCACCGAGCCCTCGTATGCTAATGGTGGTCGTTAGCATGAGCCACCTCACCTGAGTCATTCTGCTGAGTAGTTCTTTTGAGGAGTTTTGAAAGGACCTGATTGTAAAATGGTGAAAGATGATGTTGCAGACCACCCCCCCCGTTCAGAGATGGCTTCTCCACTTTGATATGGATGGCTTCTTTCACGCCTCTCTCAAACCATCTGTCCTCCCTGTCCAAAATCTGAACATTGGTGTTCTGAAATGAGTGTCCCTCTTCCTTGAGGTGAAGGAAGACCACCGAATCCTGTCCTGAGGAACTGGCTCTTCTGTGTTGAGCCATATGCTTGTTAAGTGGCTGTTTGGTTTCCCCTATGTAGAGATCTGAGCATTCCTCACTGCATTTAACTGCATACACCAGGTTGCTCTTCTGACTGTGTGGTGTGGGGTCTTTTGGGTGGACCAGTCTTTGTCTGAGTGTGTTATTTGGCTTAAAAAAGACAGGGATCTGGTGTTTGTTGAAGATCCTCCTCAGTTTTTCAGACAGTCCAGACACATACGGGATCACTATGTTGTTTCGCCTGTTCTCCTTCTCTTCAGTTCTCACTGGGTTGTTCTCCTTTCTGGATCTTGTGTGAGCCTTCACAAAGGTCCAGTCAGGATATCCACAAGTTTTCAGTCCCCCTTTCAGGTGTTTGTGTTCTTTTTCCTGGTCTTGGGTACTGGTGGGTAACTTGTCGGCCCTGTGTTGCAGGGTCCTGATGACCCCTAGCTTGTGCTCCAGTGGATGGTGAGAGTCAAAAAGCAGGTACTGGTCCGTGTGTGTTGGTTTCCTGTAAACCCCAACACTCAGACTTCTGTCCTCTTCTATGTGGACCTCACAATCCAGAAAGGAGAACAACCCAGTGAGAACTGAAGAGAAGGAGAACAGGCGAAAAAACATAGTGATCCCGTATGTGTCTGGACTGTCTGAAAAACTGAGGAGGATCTTCAACAAACACCAGATTTTTTGGGGATTTTTTTGCTGAATTTTTGTATTTTTTCAGACAAGGAAACAATATTTTTTGGTGCCTGTAAATGAGGACAACAGGAGGGTTAAACAGCTGGCCCTACAGCAGCACGTTGACTATTAGAGAGTAGATTTCCGTTTTCTCCTGTTGAACTTCAGAAACTCAGCAGATATTCGGGACTACTGACAACACAGAATCTCAACGCTACTGTTTTAATCACATTTAGGTTTTATAAGCGTTACATGCTACTCTTTCATATAGCTTGAAAATGTTTATCATGTCTTCTTATTAATTCAAAACTTTGAGTTCTTTTTTCACACATAAGGTGCATAGACAGATGTTGATTACCTCGACGTGTTTTGGCTGTCAGACTCTGCTGGTTGACACGTCACACGCTATCAGTGAGACGCTTCCGATGAAGGTGATAGTTTTCGCCGATGCACGTCAAGGTAATCAGCATCTATCTATGCACCTTATGTCTGAAAGAACTCAGAGTTTTTATACTACTCTTTTACCTGATGGACAAAATGGAAAAACAAAAGGAAAAAACAAAAGGAAAAGGGAAAAGCAAAGACAAAATTTACCCTTTTATTTATTTATTTATTTATTATTTTATTATTTTATTATTTATTTATTATTTAATTTATTCCTCTTCATATTTACACATTTATTTCCTGATTTTTAAACAGATTTATTTATTTATTCCTCTTTATATTTACACATTCATTTCCTTATTTTTTAAAGCAGATTTATTTATTTTTTCTTTCTTTTATTTATTTCTCTTTATATTTACACATTTATTTCCTTATTTTTTAACAGATTTATTTGTTCATTCTTTTATTTATTCCTCTTTATATTTACATGTTTGTTTCCTGATTTTTTAAACAGATTTATTGATTTATTTATTTCTCTTTATATGTACACATTTATTTCCTTATTTTTTTGACAGAATTATTTTTTCTTTCTTTCATTTGTTTCTCTTTATATTTACACATTTATTTCCTTATTTTTTGACAGATTTATCTTTTGTTGTGACGCCATACTTTTCTTGTCTCCATCAGGATTTAACAATGACGGTGCAGTTCCATAAGGGTCCTGTGGGGGCAGCAGCAGGCCTCTGCTGCAGATTCACTAGAAGAAGAAGGAGGCAGCTAGCTGAATCTTCATGAAGCTGAGGAGCAGATGTTCGTCTGAAGAAGTTTCTGCTGTTCAGGAACACTGAGGTAGGTAACTAAACCTGGAAATACCGAGATTTATTTCTACTTCCAGCAGCTCCAGCCGGTGTTTGTCCTCCTCTAACCGTCAGTTTATCACCAGAGCCGGCGGAGGCTAAAGTTAGCGGCTGCTAGCAGGAAGTTTAGTTAGTTGGTTGGAGAAGAACTCTCTTTGAACCAGGGGTTGATCTCTTTATAGCGTCCCTGACAGTCCGGCCTGTGACTGTGTGTCGGACATTTATTTACAGGTCCAACATGCTGAAAATCCATCTTTGTAGTTTTTGTAAATGTCTGTTGGTTCAAATTGAAAAGTTATCTGGATGTGAAGACATTTTCTTCTTAAGCCGCGAATTCCAGCCAGGTGCTCCCTCACACCTGTTGAACCAGACTATGTGTAGCTCCGCCCCCTCACTGCTTCGAGGTGAACCACTCAGGTTTATCCATCCATCCATCCATCCATTATCTATACACCGCTTAATCCTCATTAGGGTCATGGGGGGTGCTGGAGTCTATCCCAGCTGACTCAGGTGAAGGCAGGGGACACCCTAGACAGGTCACCAGTCTGTCACAGGGCTACATATACAGACAAACAATCACTCTCACATTCACACCTACGGGCAATTTAGAATAATCAATTAACCTCAGCATATTTTTGGACTGTGGGAGGAAGCCGGAGTACCCGGAGAAAACCCACGCATGCACAGGGAGAACATGCAAACTCCATGCAGAAAGATCCCGGGAAAGCCGGGACGTGAACCAGGGATCTTCTTGCTGCAAGGTGAAAGTGCTAACCACTACGCCACTGTGCAGCCCAGGTTTATAAAAATAATAATAATAATAATAATAATAATAATAATAATAATAATAATACATTTTATTTATAAGTGCCTGTCTCGACATCCAAGGTCACTTTACAAGAAAAGAAAATACAACAGAACAGATAAAAACAATACATACAAGAAAGAGGCAATTAGAGAGAATAAATAGTCTTGAACAGGTGAGTTTTGAGTCTAGATTTGAAGAGAGGTGAGAGATGGAAATATGCAAACCGAGGGATGTTATTGATATGGGATTGGAGGTGTTGTGTTTGTTTTTTGAGACAGAAAACAAACTACTTCTCTCCAATTAAGCTGTTTATTTTCTAACATTAGTGCCTCAAAAGAATCATGTTCAACAGGAGAGTCAAACTCATCTTAGTCCAGGTTCCACATTCAGCCCAGTCTGATCTCCAGTGGACCGGACCAGTAAAACCACCATAATAACCTATAAATAACCACAACTCCTAATGGTTCCTTTGTTTTAGTGCAAAAATGTTCACATTTAGAGAATTATCCTTTTACTAAACATCACGAACAACCTGAAATTTATGAAGAAAAATAAATTCAGTTTCAGCAACATTCAGCCTCAGTTTCTCATTTCCACATTACAACTTCCAGATCACAGAGTGTCGACAAAGGAACACAACATTTAGTTACAGCTATCTGGAACTGAACCATAGAGGATTTTACTTTAAAAAAATACAAAAAAACAACAAAAGCAAGACAAATATTACCAAAATGACACACAAGCAACAGAAGCGAGAAACAGAATGACAAAAAATAAGACAAATGACACGAAACAAAACAAATAAGTGACAAAAAATTTGACAAAAAAGTTACAAAGCGACAAAAAAATGGACAAACGACAAAACGAGACAAAAAAATTACACAAATAACACAAACGAGACAAAACAAGCAGCAAAACAACAAAAAAATGACTAATGACACAAGCTAGACCAAAAAAAACCCATAAAATGACAAAAATGAGAAACAAAATGACAAAAAATATGAGACAAAAGTCAGACAAAAAAATTACAAAAATGAGACACAAAATGACCAAAGAACCATGAACATTCTAGTATTTTACTTTCTGATCAAAAGAACTTGTCATGGTCTAGAAATGATTTTAAATTTATAGTTTTACTAATTTACAATCTGCAGTTAATGTCTTCTCTGGAATTTTTACACTTTGAGGGCTGGATTGGATCCTCTGGAGGACCACTTTTGGCCCACGGACCGCATGTTGGACACCCCTGGTCTAGAACCCTCTTCCTGCTCTCTACTTGTTAGTCTATTCCTTTGTTTGCTGTGATGTGATGCTTCTCATAGGGAGCATTATTTTGGTTTCCAGCCTTAAACACCCTTGAGTTTAGCAGTTTCAGTGTAATTGAGTTTTACCTTATAAGGAAATAGGAATGTGAAGCAAAGCTTGTCTTTCTATCTTTTTGGTATGAAAACACTCTTTGTACTGATGTGTGTGTGCAGCTGTAACTTTCCAGCTTGATCTGTGTGTATCCATCATGTATTTAACCCTTCAGAGCCTGGGGTTGATGTTATCCCACTACTCAGGTCAACACAACTCATACAATAATTACACAATAAATGGTTATTAACATCAATATTGCAAAACCCATATGTGATATCAATTTCAGTGTTCAGCAAGCAGTGCCTTAAAAAAACAAATCCTAGCAGATGGAAAGTGAGGAATCGAGGATGAAACCCAGACTTTTAACCTGAGGGGAAGGAGAAACTAAGGAGCTGTCAATACAGAGGGAAAAACTGTCACTTCTGTAGAGTGTAGATTTAGTTCCAATGAGAAGAATCTCTGTTTTGTCACCGTTTAGTTGTAGGAGGTTTGAGGTGAACCAGGGTTTTATTTCAGACAGGCAGCTGGTGAGGGAGGAGGATCAGCAGCTGACTCACAGTCCAACAGGTTTATTTCATTTCTGCAGCTGCTTCTGCTAACTTTCAAATGTCTGATCCATTAGCAAAACTCACCAAATGTTCTGCTGTTGGCTACAAAAGTGAACACAAACGTCTCCATGCACTCCCAACATCTGAGGACCTGAACATCCAGTGGATTACTGTTATTTAAACTTTTATTTTACTGTCACGTATACACACTGGTTTGATTTTAATGACTTGAATGTACACTGTGTGTGTGTGTGTGTGTGTGTGTGTGTGTGTGTGTGTGTGTGTGTGTGTGTGTGTGTGTGTGTGTGTGTGTGTGTGTGTGTGTGTGTGTGTGTGTGTGTGTGTGTGTGTGTGTGTGTGTGTGTGTGTGTGTGTGTGTGTGTGTGTTATCTAGGAAAGTGGTATCAGATTGGGAGTCCATATCTGCAGATGTGAAATATTAAAGGACTTGGGTCGGCTCGTGGGCAAAAGACTTGATTGGGACATCCCTACAACAGAGACGTATGTGATGGGATTATAAGAGAAGACAGGACTTTACAACTGTGGAAACAACAGAAGCAAAGTAATCTAAGTCTCAAATTAGGTTTTGGTGATCTGACGATCTTATATCATGGACAATCTTAACTTGGCCCACGGTCTGCTTTTCAGAGGAGCATGGGACGCTGTTAATGTCACACTGATGTCGCACTTTCCTGGTCCACCAGGTGACTGTTGTGGTGGGCCTCTATATCATTCATCTGCCTCTCCAGTGAGTCTTAACACCAACCAGACCCTGCAGCAGGTGAAGAACTGGGTCACCAAGCTCACAGAGAACACAATAAAATCCACTCGTGATGAGATAGCTGGTTATCATAGCCAGCTGGAGTAGAAGAAGGAAGAGTTGGAATCCTTGATGAGAGACTCACTGGAGGGGTGGCTGAATGAGGGCCACCACAACAATGAACTGAACAATGGGCGGCTGTGGCTGAGGTGGTAGAGCGGGTCGTCCAATGATCGAAGGGTCGGTGGTTCGATTCCCTCTCTATCCTAGTCACTTTACCCACCTTGCCTCCAGTGCAGCTACTCACACTGGTATGAATGTGTGTGAATGTTGGTGGTGGTCGGAGCCACGCTTCCGTCAGTCTGCCCCAGGGCAGCTGTGGCTACAGATGTAGTTTACCACCACCAGAGTGAGAATGTGTGAGTGAATGAATACTGGATCCATTGTATGCGTTTTGAGTGTCTTGAGTGTCTAGAAAAGCGCTATATAAATCTAATCCATTATTATTAATGATTCTGCTCCAAAAGATTGTCACATGGTATTTTGGTTAGATTGCCCGCCTCTAATCTGTCATGCTTGGTTGGTCAAAGAAGAGAAGAACCTTTGCTTGACTTTCGTCGCATTGCAATGTCATCTGGTCAAAGTGTGGAGTCTGGCAGAAGTTGAGCCAGAGTCATCTTTTTTTTTCTAGGATACCATCTTGTTGGTCTACCTTACCCATAACTCAAGAAATTGTGAATTAGGGTTGAACGTGTACTTATTATTTAAGCTGTCTTCTCCTACTGGTGTTATGCCTCAAATTTCCGCCCTGCATCAACTTGTGTCATTTTTCTCTCTATCTGTACAAAGATGCTCCTTTTGGGTTCTTATTTGCTAGGGAATACTGATGCAGTGTGTCCGACAGGAGGCACCAGATGGGCAAATCAAGACGACACCTTCCAGATGATGGACTTCTCTCACCCAAGAAACTGATGACTCGTCCTGTTAATTAACCCTTTGCTTTGTTTTTAACCTTTCAGCTTTTCATTGCTATTGGAGTGTCGTGCCCCTTCTGCTGGAGGGCCACAAGTGAGCCCTCTAGTTTGAGGGCTCCCAGGGAACTCGTTGCTGACTCAAAGGCAGACTGCATCCATGCAGCTGGCTCATCTGAACCCCAAACTTGCAATAATGCATCACTCATGATGCAACACTGTTGCTGTTGGTGGACGAGCCATACCCTTGACCAGCACCCTTCTACCGTACATATCTACAACACCCCCCTCCCCAACTGCAGCAGCCATCAGTCTCCTGAACATTCTGAAGATTGCTAACACCATGTCCCATCCTCTGTATAACCCCTATGCCTCTGGGAACCAAAGTTCCTCCCAGGGGCAGTATGGACACGCCAGTGTACCACCAGAGAGGGACCCTCGGAGGACGTCTTCTCACCTTGGACCTGGGTCCAACTTCAGCTCTTCTGGAATTTCCTCTGCAACTCCTGCAAACTCTGGTGGAACAATCCCATCCCTGCTGTCTCTGCCAGTGACCTACAGGACTAACCAGAGGAGGCCTGTATTAGACAAGGAAATAGAGGGGTCTATAGACATGCATATTAGCAGAGCCAGGGAGGAGGTGAGGCATCAGCCTGTCAGTCAGGGCTCTTGCTTTACCGGCACTCAAACAGGCGGGTTTGCTTCCTCCAGCACAGGGGGCATCTCCTATCCGATGCCCTCAGCCTCTCAAGGGCAAAGACATTCTGATGTTGAAAGTGGCAGTAGCTCCTTGGACTGGTTGCAAGACTACAAAAGGGCCACTGAGGATGATTCATCTAGATATTCAACATCTGCTTTGTGTAGCTTTCCCGGCAGTAACGACAGTAGGTTCAATGCCTCCAGTGGAAGAGAACGGGGTATGCAGTCCATTCCAGGCTTAGGTGACTATGACTATCCAGGTCCAGACAAACCTGCCACCCTGACAGAGTCCAGTCGCCCAAAGTACACTTCGGAATCAGCTGCTAACATCCTTCTGCACTTTGGACTTGAAAAAGAGGACTTGGAACATCTAATTTCTTTCCCTGAAAACCAGATCACCCCTGACAATCTGCCTTCCATCTTGCACCAAATCCGTATCCAGAAGGCCAAAAAAGGTAAAACTGCAGATCAGTCCAAACCCTACCCTGAAGCCCAACCCACCACAAGCCAGAGTAGTTCCAGAGGAGCAGGGATGCACCTGGATGAAATGTCATCAGCTGTTCTTCAGCCAAGTAAAGTCATTGACTATGGACATACGAGCAAATATACCGGAGGGGTTGTGGATGAGATTGGAAGGACCAGTGACGGTAGAGAAAATAGTGGTGGCAGTGGAAGTATGTTCCAGATGAATCCTTACAGTAGTGGCAGTCACAAAAGCGTTACCTCGATTCCTTCACGTGATCCCTGGGGTTCTGGTGCCAGCCACAGCTCCTCATACAGTTCTATGCAGAGCTCTGCAACTCCTCCAGACAGTGATCCAACTAAACGGTTGAAGACCCAACAAGACCTGACGTCTCAAACAACCTTCTCTTTTCCTTTGCCAAAGAAAGACACAGATATAAGACTTTTCAAGCCTGAAATATCCAATCCCCTAATGACGCAAGAGTCAAAGCCAGATAAGCAGCCAGTGTCAAAAACTGAACTATCTGGTACTCTAGTTCGTGGTGGAAATCCTGTCCGACATGGCATTGTGCTCTTTGACAGTAAAGACAAGAGTAGCTCTAAGGATCAGAATAAAACTCAAGGAAGAAGTTCAATGTTTACTGATCAGCCGGGGCAAAAACTGAAGACGTTGAGGCAACAACCCAAGCAGTCGGAGCAACAACCCAAGCAGCCGGTGCAACAACCCAAGCAGCCGGTGCAACAACCCAAGCAGCCGGTGCAACAACCCAAGCAGCCGGTGCAACAACCCAAACAGCCGGGGCAACAACCCAAGCAGCCAGTGCAACAACCCAAGCAGCCGGTGCAACAAACCAAGCAGTTGGGCCAACAACCCAAGCAATCGGTGCAACCGCAACCAGTGAGGCAGCAGCAGCCAGTATTGCAGATGGGGCAAACGTTGCAGCCTCAAGGGTTTCCTGCTGCACGTCCAGTTCCACCACCTTCTTTCATCCCCAGCAGCTCAAGCACCTCGCACTCCATTCTACCCCCGGTGTTTGTCGGTGTATCTCGGTCCTTGGTTGTTCCTCCAGCTCTACCCCAGCCAGTGCCAGACCTCATGAACTTCCTTCACATGCAGATGCCACCTTCCAGCAACCAGCGTGGCGCAACGGGGGAAGTTTCCAGGATTCTACCATCGGCGGCCATGATGCATGACTATGCTGCAGCCTCTCCGAGAATATTTCCACATACCTGTACTCTGTGTAACAAAGAGTGTTCTCAGATGAAGGTGAGTGAAAAAAGGAAGCACTGAATGGTTTTCATTTGTTAAACGCCCAAAGGATGATACTTTAAAGCCTGTTTGATTTCTGTAAAATATTTATCTAATAGTTTAATAATTACAACAATATTAGACTTATAAGAACTCTGCCAATTTGGATTGCAAACTTTGGGTTGTCTATTTCTGAAATCAGTTTTGATTGATTCAAACTAGTGTGTCAGATGGTGATAGAAAATGGCTGTTCTCCTTTTGTTTCTGGTTTTTGGCTGTTTTTTTGTGTGTATTTTCATTCTTTTAAAACAGTTGTTTGTAAATACAACACTTTTTTTGTACTTAATGGAGCCAAACTCATGTTTTGTTTTATATACAGAAATGTTTTGTGTCCTCAATAAGAATTTCCGTTATGATGACAAATTCGAGTGACCCTCATACTTCATGAATCACACAACCAGCAGAGCAGAAGATTTTTCTGGTTTGTTCGTTTTTCAACCATATTTTTGGAGTGCGAATAATTCAAAAAGTAAACACCAGGTTCCTACATTTTGACCATTTTCTACACCCGGTGTTATTACTGGGGGAGTGTTTTTGCCCTGAACCAAACCAGATCTCAACCATGATGACCTCCACCAAACCTCAGGAAGTTCTGACAACAGCCAGGACTGAAGAGCCGGACATCGCCGAATTCAGAATTCAAGAAGATTGTTTTTATTTTATGTTATCAACAGTGTGAATCCTGTATTTGTTGCATTTCATGATAAAGCCTTGTTACCCGTATATTAAGACTGTGAGCTGTAACTATAAGGGTATGAAAGGCTTCTTTTCCTGGTTTATTTTTTGCTTTTTGTTGTTCTTCTGACTACTAGGATTGGTTCTCCCACCAGAATACAAGTATTCACCTTGAAAACTGCAAACTTCTCCGGACACGGTTGGTCTTTTTTTTTTTTTGTAAAGGTTTCTTCCACTGATCTTTATACTTAGTAGGATTCCCTGAAAGATTTTATTTAATAATAGACCAACAATTCTGCACAGAAACCTGATGGAGTTCAATGCCACTTCTGCAAGTCACTGCTACATGTATAGCTTATTGTGAAGTGCTTGTAAAGCAACTTCAACCATGAACCACGAGCTTCTGTAAATATACAGTGTTGGAAGTTTGGTGGAACTCCTATCAGGACTTAAAAATTAGTTCTTTAGGGTGCCTCCTGTGTTGTTTTAGTAGTTATAATCTGCAGAATTGCTTCTTCAGTGTAGAAACTCCTTTGTTGTAAAAATGGCCGTCTTTTCTGTTTTAATGTGTGTATTTGGATATTTTCCATCAGATACCCGCAGTGGGATGGGGAGGTACCGTCATTGCCAAGGTAAGTTTCTTTGTCTTCAAACATCAACCACAGCAGCTGAGATCCCCGCTGATCTTTGTCAGTTTTCCTTTTCTGTTATTCAGTAATGTTTTCCTTGTTCACTGCCTTTTTTCAGAGCTCCAGGGAGCAATGCCAAGCCCTCACCTTCATCCTCGGCCCAAACTTACCAAGGTCGTCACCAGAGAAGCGGCCGTGAGATTCCTTCCCGCTCGCGCAGCAGCCGATCTCGTTCTCGCTCGTACAGCCCTGTCCGCCATCACGGCTCTGAGAGTCGAAGGAACCGGCGCAGCAGTCGATCTCGTTCTCGCTCGTACAGCCCTCGCCGCTATCACGGGTCAGAAAGTAGGAGAGAGAAACGTAGTCGATCACGATCACCGTACAGCTCCAGATACACTCGCAGGTCTGTGAAATGTTAACAGTGTACACAAGCCAAGGAGGTAGATCAGTCGAGCCTTAAAGTTATTTTCCTTCTTCCCTCAGGTCTCGCTCTAACTCCCCACGATATGACCGAACCACCTCCTCCCGTTACCGATCACGTTCAAGGAGCCGCGAGAGACGATCTTCCCCGAGGAGGAGGGATGAGAAACGTCGTGAGAGACGATCGTCCTCGGAGAGGTCGTCCCCTCACCGAAAGAGGTCGAGCAGCACAGAGATGCTGGCGAAGAAACTGCTGCAGACAACAGGTTGGACAAAATGCAGAGGTTTTGTAAGATAATCCCTTATTAATCCCACAGTGAGGAAGTTTTCAGTGTTACAGCAGCAAAGGGGACAGTGCAGAAATGTCGGGACATCAGTCGAAAAATACAAAATAATCAAGAAATACACAAGTAGTGTTGCACAGGATTATTTGATGTCTCAAAAACATTGATATTGTACTAAGGCTGGCCCGAATAGCAATTTCTGGTTTCCGGATATTCGGCCCCAATTAGTGACAAATATCCAAATATTTGGATTGTCCGACGGTGGGGAGAGAAGACGGAGACGAAGGGATGAGCCGAATATTTGGATCGTCCAACATCGGACGATCAGGGGAGAGAAAATGGAGATGAAGGGACGAGTCGAATATTCACATTGTCCAACGTGGGAGAAACGGAGACGAAGGGATGAGCCGAATATTCAGATCATACGACATCGTCCAGCAGAAGAGAGAAGAGGGAGACGAAGGGATGAGCCGAATCTGCGGATTGTCCGACATTGTCTGAAAAACATTCAGTTCACTGTTGTTTAGTATAAAGGAAGCAGCTGCAACCAGAAATTTTGGCATTTTGTCCTCAAAGTGGATTAATTGTCATTGTTTCTATTGAATATTTCTCTGTATCTCTACATTTGATCTTGATAAACAGCTCTCAGTAGAAACTTTGAGACCACCAAACTGAGACTGTCCCTTGTATCTTTGTCCTTGTAGCTGTCCAGTCTCTGTCGAGTCAGTCGGACCTGGAGACTGTGGTTAAAACTCTGGCTCCTGCCTTACTGGCTGAGCTGGCCAAGATGAAGTCATCATCATCATCCTCTGCTGCCTCCTTAGCGTCCTCCTCCAATGCAGCAAAGTCAACCAAAGCGAAGCCGAGTCTTCAGAAGAGCGAAGCAAGTTCTTCCACAAAGCCAAAGGTTGGTGTGTTTGTTTGGCAGCAGCCAGTTAATATCTGGTGAACAGTTTTCTTCCTCCAGTCTTGTGGCTCGAACTTACAGACTTTAATCAAAGACTTGAACAGGAAACATCTAAACCTGTCACATGAAGGACTTATTGTTGATGTCATGAAGGTGGGATTGAACAGCTGAGCTTAGACGTGTTTGTCTCCTTCTAAATTCGTCTGTTCTTCATGACCAAGTTTATATCTTCTCTACATTTCTGTGTTTCCTCAGGTTGTTAAATCTCTTCCTCCAACGATGGTGAAGCTACAAGGAGTTCGTACGAGTCTGTCTCACGGTGACGTGGTCGCTGCAGTGGAGCAGTTTGGAAAAACCAAATCAGTTGTGTTGTTTCGCTCCAAAGTGGAGGTATGAATATATAGAGTGTTCCTGTTATTTTTGTTTTGGTGGTTTATTTCTATATTTTTGAGGGTGATGAAGTGTAAACTAAGTTACAAATCAGGGCCAGAGTCTATGACTTGACCGTGTTCAGATTTTCAAAAAATCACCAAGAGAAGTCTGCATTTGGAGGGCAGCAGGATTTATTTGTCGATAATTCTTAGCATTGATAACACCCCAAGAAGAACTGAAGTTACTGAGCTGTGCACCGTCTTTTATGCTGGGAGCGTTGGTCATTTTTCCACACCTACAGGACGTATTATAGGAGTGACAGTTTTGACACCATTATACTTTTCTCAATCTATTGGTCAGTTCATGATGTCAGGTTATCATATTTCACCCTAGATCTCACTTTACAGAAGACATGCGCATTAAGTGATCATTAGGTCATCTTTTACAGGGAACATGTCCAGACATGTTCAGACTTTTTGCTCCACATTTTACCCTTATTATTTTGTGATATATTTCATGCATATTTTTCCAATACATGTCAAAAGTTATAATACTTTAAGTTTAAACCATTATGTTTTGAGTACATATGTTTTATTTCTGGTCATCAATCTAATAGCATTTGCTACCCCACTACAGGGGTTCAGAGGGTTAACTGATATCTATTTTCATAGTTTATATTTTCTCAGAGTCAAAGCTACGTCTTCAAATTGCTTGTTTTGTCCATTTCGTATTTCAAAATGCAACAAATGCCACCTCACTGCAGCCAGTTTTAACACGATTTAAACAAATGATAAATAGCTTGTCGCAGGTTAACTCTGTTGATTGATTAATGGCTCCAGTTCTGGATCAATAACTGATACACCTGGCATTATACACAGAATGCATGTTTAAATATATCCAACATAAAAATGGTAAAGGAAAAAGCAGCACAGGATTATGACATGTTGAATCACCACCTATGAAAATATGCTTTCAGAAATGGGTTAATTGAAATGTGTGACGGCATGCAAGAAGATTTCTGCTGAAGAAATGATCTTTTCTGATGTAAGACTATGGCTGATCCGGTGTTGGTTCTTTTTTTGTTTAAAATGTTTAGACATGGCATTGAAAAGGTGGATAGACTCAAGGAAATCAGCTTGGAAGCGGTTTTAAATTCAGGATTTGGTTTAAAACACATGATGAGCTGTTGCCGTTTTATCTTTCATGTGTTGAAAAATAAAGTTGTGTGTTTGTGTTCATGTAGGCGGTGGTTTGTTTTGAGAACGCCGAAGACGCCGAGAAACTGAGGAGCTTCAATAGCATCAACATGAAAGGGATGCCAGTGACTATCGTCAGAGAGGAGGTATCGCTGCTTTTCTGTGTCTGTCCATGGAAATATTAATGACTTCAGTCTGCTGTAGTCTGATCATGCTGTCAACAATCATATTAATTCAGAATTCATCTTTATTTACAGAAAGCTGCTCCTCTTCCAACTTCTGCAAAGGAACCAACGAAGCCTCCTGAGCAGTAAGATGTGCTTCACATGGACTGTTCTTTTAGCAGTAGTTGGAGTTTTATCTTGTTTTTGATTTTTATATTATTGAAAAAATATTATATTGCTGCTTGTTTTCAGATTTTCAGTTGGTATGTTCTGAATTTTCTGTTCTTGCTATTTTCGCTTTTGGTAATTTACCTCTTGACAAAATCTGTTCTATGTAAATTTTATTTGCAGAAAAAAGTACACAATTAATAGATAAAACCAAACATCCTATATTCTTAACTTGCATAGAAGCATAATGTACTTTCTTTGAACTCTATGTGTTTTATTTACGTGACATTGAGTCCTTTCTTATTATTTTAAATGTCATTCACATTGTTCCTTTAAAAACAAACAGTTGCTGCCAGATGGAAGAAAACCTCAGATTTTTATCCCACTTGACCTCACGTAACTTTTTCCTTCACAGAAAATCTATGGGGTGCACTATCGACATGCCTCAAAGCACTAAATTTACCCCCACTGGAACATCTTCATCTCTGCCTTCTGCAGCCGACAAACCTAAAACAGGCAAACTGGTTGCTAAGGCAAAAGTTTTGGTTTCCAAAGCCAAAAATCAACAAACCAAGCAAACTGTCAAAAAGACAAAAGTGGGCAAAGTGACTGCAAAAGGAGCTGTGAAAGCTGGAGCTTCCAAGGTTTTAGGATCCAAGAAGGTTGGCGGTTCTGGCAAAGGTGAAGAAGTGAAAGATTCGAAGGTCTTACCAGAAAAACCCAGTGAGACTCCTCCACCAGCCAGAACAGTTCAGACCACACCAGAAACATTGGAGACGAAGCAAAAAGGTACGTGGGAAAAAATGCCTGAGCCAACAAATCCCATGAAAAGACCACAGAAATCCAGTTTATCTGAGATAACAGGGTGTTTGTTGGGTAGTATTTTCCACTCTGGGTTCATTTCTGGCAGCAGGAAAGTACAACAAATACTACAAATTGTGTATCATTGATCAAATGTTTGTACTTTAACTGATTAAAACGTGTTGATTGATTAAAAGAGGAAGGTCGTGCATGTCATATTATATATATTTAGTAGATTACTGTTTAGTACTGTAGCGTGTTTTTCATATCATAATTTCTGTCAGACTTCGAAGGGTTTAGAAAAACAACCTTCTGTACCTGAATTGACAACAATTTTTTCAGATCTGAACTAGAAACGACTTTCTGGATCTTTGAAAATACTCCTATCCATTTAAATTATATTTGCTTCTTTTAAAGATGCTGTAACGACCCAAAAAGATGCAGCATCAACCATCAGTGTTCCGTCATCGTCGACTGAAGCAGCAGCGACCACGTCTTCTTCAGCTGCTGTTCCTGCCCAGACTGTTGGGGACGAGATAGGAAAACACCTCTGTGAAAAAAATTTCAGTAAGAAATCCTAGAAATCCCTCGGAAGATGATAAACCTGTACTTGTGGTCACAGTTGTTAATTTGGTCTTCTTTGATTCTCTTTCTCAGGGTTCATTAAGATGCCTAAATGCCTCTCGTCTACAGTAAGTTGTTATACAAAGACATATGAAGGTAGTGAGGGGTTTGTTATATCTGTGAAGACTTCTCCAGACTTTGTTCATCTGGTTTGACCGTTTTCTGTCTTTGTCTGACATCATGTCGTACTCTAAATCACGCTGAGACTTTGCACTTTTCTTAATCTCCAAATTCTTAACTCATCCAAAGTGTGACTCTTTTTTTTCCAGTTTGAAAAGACGCTGCTATTCCTGAACAACCTGCCGAAGTATGAGGATGGCTGCTACACAGAGCAGGACGTCGCTGATCTGCTTGTCCCGTTTGGGTTTCAGTATGAGGACGACTACATCTATGTCATTCCTCAGACACGCATGGTAGATCAGCACTATTTATTCATTCTGTGTTTATGATACTATTAGTTTCTTTTCTTTGTTTGAGGAACAATATAAAGTCCTGAACCTCTTTAGAACCAAAACAACCACAAACAAGGAGAGAAAACTCAGAAATGTCTTGTCTGCACTATATCCACATATGAAATCATAAGACAAAACAAACTTTGGATTACTTTAATTATTAATTTGACAAAAAATGAGAAAAACCTGGAATCAATGTGTCCGACATGTTTCCCACAAGTGTCACCAACACTGGAAAACATGGAGACTCCACATATTAGAGATATTTATCTATTTCCTCTATTTCCCTGTTTCCAGCCTCTACAAACTTTTCCTCTCTACTCTGCTCATCATCAGTAGAAAGATGTTTCACCATGCTGAATGCATCTCCAATTACTAGCTCCTCTGTTCACTGTTTCTGAGCCATGCTGCATTTTACTCTCAGTATAATTGTCCAAAATAACCTGAAGAAATTGTCCAAAATGGCCCAAAATGTGTCTAAAATAACTTAAAGTAAATTAAAACTTTTCCAAAGTAATATAAAATTGTCCAAAATAACCCAAAAAATTGTCCAAAATGACCCAAAACTGGTCCAAAATAACTGAAAGTAACTTAGAACCTGTCCAAAGTAATAGAAAATTTTCCAAAATGACCCAAAACCTGTCTAAAATCTAAAAAAGCTGCATTTATTTTTTGATCCAGTATGTTGGATTTCTGTGGAAACACAGCCTGCAGTTCTACCGAAAAATCCTTGAATTTTTGTCATCTGACAGTGAAGGAAAAATTGCTCTTTCCCTTTCTGAGGTCTTAACGGCTTTTAGACAGGCAGACACTGCAGGAGATCAGATATCGTCTGTTCTGACGTGACTAAGCAGACTAGTTGTCTCCATGTTGGTCCATCATCTAAATCTGACCTTCTCCCAACTACAATATAAACCCAAAGATCAAAGAGAATTCTTAGAACTGATGCTGGCATTACCTGCATGTATTGCTGCTCTGTCGGTTTCACTTCTCCTCATATCAGTAAACCTTTCTCTCAACTTTAGTCATCAACATTTCTACAGTTTCTGTCTGTGATCAATGGTGTAATTTTGGGGGTTAAAATTAACTCTACCTTGCAGTCTAACATGTTTTCAATCATTCATCTCGTGCTTTAAACACCATTTGTTTTCTGGTTTTCCTTTCAGGCTTTTGCCCTGATGCCGGGTGTGAAGGAGTTACAAAATGTTCTCAAAGCAAAAGGCTCCAGAAACCTTTTACTCAAAGGGTCCAAAGTTTCGCCGCAGGTGGTGAACAACGCCATGTTAATGGACCCGGTACGCATGTAGAAAACACTGCAGGATTTGTTTTTATGAAACCTGTGAACGAAAAATTACTCTCTTTCCCCTTGCTAAGATATTTCCTCGCCACTGTTAGTTTAAGACATCCCAGAATATCATGCAGGTTGCATCTGTTAACTGCAGTCACCTTGGATCATCCTGTAGATCCTATACAGGAGGTCCTTGTTTTAGAACGTCCTCGACTTACAGCATTTCGTCGTTACATCAGAACTGGTTATGTGGAACTAGTTGACGATTAGAGCGGATGAATACGTCGTCACAGCGCTATGAGACGGCTTTGTTTCCATTCTCTGGTTGTACTCCACCTTGGATTGTGCTACATTCACTAACTTTTTGTCCTTCATTATGGCTCCCAGTATAAGTCAGACTCTTCTGATGCTTGGAAGAAAAGGAAAGCCGTCTCCATGGAAGTGAAATTAGATAGAATAAAACGCTGGGAACAGGGAGAAACACCGACCAACATGGGTCAAGTTGTAAAAACAGGTCAACATATTCTGTTATCTTCTAGTAAAATGATTCATAAATGCATGAAAGTTGTTGGTATTCATGACTTTATGAAGAACTGATTGATATCGTGATGCACGGAATGACTTTTACATTTTTGCCAGAGGTCCGACTTACGGTGAAAATCGACTTACGTAGAGCCGTAGGAATGGAACTCTGATGTAAGTCGAGGACCTCCTATAGGTCACCTCAGATTATCCTACTGTGAACCTATGCGCATGTTCACGCCTTCTCTGGCTCTAATGTGACCCTGTGAGTGGCAGGTGCTGCAGAAGAAGATACATGAGAGAAAGACAACTGCTGTAGGAAGAAGATACGTCAGGACTCCCTGACTTGGTCAAGATTAGCTGTTGTTTAGTCTGATGTGCCTGAGCAGATAAATTGTCCCCATGCTATTCTGTAATCTGCATTTGACCTTCTACAAGCTACAATATAAACCCAAAGATCAGAGAGAATCCTCAGAACTGATGCTGGCATTGCTTTCATGTACTGCTGCTGCTCTGTCGGTGTCACTTCTCCCCATATCAGAAAACCTTCATCTCAACTTTAGTCATCTGAGTCTCCAGAGCGTCTTTGTGTCTGCCTCCTCATCATCGCAGAAATTCCGTAAAAAAGCCCAAAATAGAAATATTCACAATAGAAAACATTTATTTAAAGGAGCCCCTTTATTCCAACAAAGAATTGTTGTGTTTCTGCTGGAAGAAGGTGTAAATTAGACTGTGGTGATTGAAACTAATGAAATCTGATCTTCATTTTTAAGATGATTTTTTTATCTCAATAATTGTCATTTTTAAGTTGCATGAACAGGGACACTGAATATGTGACATACTGATGTTAGTCGGTGCTTTTGTTTCAGCTTGGCTTTTATAAATGTCTGATGAAAGTGGTGCGATTCGTAAGTAAAACAAACACACATGTAGTATAACTCAAATTCAAAATATCCTGAAAACTGTCGTACATGCAGTCTGTGCTGTAAATGTAATGTGACAACAAACCGTTGTGTGTTTTCTATGTGTGTTCTCTTGCTAAGCAGCAGCAGCAGAACAATGACGGAACAAGAATGATCTTCATCAAGAACATCTCACCAAGCGAGGCCAGGGATCTCAGGAAAACTCTGACCGAAATCACGTCTGTCAGAAACTACCTGCCTCTTCTCAACAAGGTATAAACACACCGACACCTACGAGTACATAAGAATTTAAACACCTGTTAGTCTAATCTGTGCCTGTTCCAGGTGTTCATCGAGTTTGATTCCGACCATGATGCTGATCGGCTCGGATTTTGGTACAGCCGCCTGAAACAGGACAACAGCTACAAATTGTACAGGATAAAAATACCAGAAGGCACGATTACACCACTACGTAAGTGTTTGTTTGAGGCGCTAGAAAACAGAGCAGTCCTCCTCCAAGGCTGCTCAGTCATTGTATCATTTCCAATGGGTGAAATCTTTAATAAAAAAATGACCTGCGCACAGGTGTGTGTTCGGAATGTGTACGTTATATATGGGTACTGAATCACGTGACCTAAATATGTAGCAGGCGGCGGGAATTGATGGGACTCAGAAACACCCCCACAATTTAATCAGTTGTTCCTTGGATCATTTCTGATGGATAAGTCCTGATAAGTCTGCAGTGGTGGATTTGTAGTAGGATCACAATCATGTGATCATGTAGTGTTCACTTGTTGTCATGGTTACAGTGACGCCATGCCGCTGTCTGGCAATGATACAGAAATCTTTAACAAATCTCCACATTTGTCCAAAATGATTAGAAATTTGTTCAGAAGTTGCTCAAATAATCGTCTTTTCCTGTTCACAATCTGTCCAAGATGAGTTAAACATCTAGGATGGCTGAGAAGGGTTCCAAAGATGACTAAAAACAATAAAAACACATCCAAAATGACTCAAATCTGACCTCATAATATAAATATGTTCTCTAAATGTTAAAAATGACCCGAAATATGTGCAAAATAACTAGAAATTACTCAAATTAGTCCAGAATTTGCTCAAAAAATCCTAACTGTTCAAACCCTGTCCAACATGAGTTAATGGTCTAGGATGGCTGAGAAGGGTTAAAAAATGACTAAAAATGGGTCCAAGATGACTTTAAAATGTCTTCAAAATATTAACATTTTCTTTAAAAAGTAGGAATTATTCAGTTACAGTTTTATAAACATTCGTGGTCCTCAGCGGTGGATTTGTAGTAGGATCACAATCGGCTCACTTGTTGTCATGGTTACAGTGACGCCATGCCACTATCTGGCAATGATACAGAAATCTTAAACAAATTCATGGATCCAGACTATAAGCCGCATCACTGCCAAAATCTAATCACTTGGTCCTTGAGTCATTTCTGACCTTCCCTGGAAATTTCATCCAAATCAATTAGTCTGTTTTTGAGGAATGTTGCTGACAGACGGACAGACGTGCACAGATAGTCATGTAACTCCACTGCATTCCTTAGCGTGGAATACATTAATAAATAATACTTGTGGTAATTTAGAACCACTAGATGTCGCATTAAACCCAACAATCGTCGTCTTTTGCAACCTGAAAGATTATGAATGAATTAACGAATAAAAAATAACTCCAGTTTTTTTGTTTGTTTGTTTGTTTGAGCAGCATCGCGACTGGAACCAAACGGCGTGCTGGACAGAAGAGATGTTGCTGCCGGGGCAACCGTCCTAACAACAAGATGTGGAGTTCCTCAGGGCAGCACGGCACCGTTCTGGGTCACGATGAGAACTAGACCCTTTGTGTTTCCGACCATGTCTCCTTGGTTCATCATCCCAGGTGAGAGAAACAGGCCGAAACTAAATTTACCTTTCAGCGTGTTGAAAGAAAGTGACCGGTTTCATTTTATACTTCTAGATCATGTGACGTTCAATAGCTGGAAAGACTTTCAGGTAAGTACCTTTTCTATACACAGTTGATCCTATACCACCTTAAACACATGGACACTGGTTGGAGGTCATTAAGCTCCATGGAAGTCTTTGTCAAGGTGCCCGTTGCTGCTAAACTCCCACAATGCTCATGAACTTCCTGTAGTCTGAGTGAGGCCTCCTCTGGTCTCTACAGTGTTAAACAGTAAGAGGCTCCACCTGGTGGAACAACCAGGAACTACAGCTGATCTACAATAGACCAGATAGAAAGCCTTTACTGTCATTGTATTCAGGATGCGATGAGATGAGGAGTCAGATTCCTGTTTGGTGTGTTAGAGTTATAAAAGACTCCTTCCAGTATTAGAAAACATCGTCACTTAACTACTGCACACGATATAAAAGAGGAGACTGTGCACTGAAGTTCCAGAGTCATAAGTAGCTATTAAGTCCCAGTGGTTATTTTCATGTGAAATAAAATATAATAGAGAATCAAACATGAGGTGGAGGGTGACAGCAGTTTCTGAGGACAGCAGTTTAGGGCTGGATAGGTAGTGCGTGCTTTCAGTGCTTTGGAGACTTTTTTGTTGTGTTGATGACCCTCTAGAGCAGTGGTTCCCAACCTGTTTGGGTTGGAGCCCCGCCTATAAGCTGCGGCCCAGCAAGAGAGCTGCGTTCATGTTCGCCACCATCTCAAAGTGATGATTGTGATGAATGGTTGTATCTGACCTTCATGACCTTCTTTCTCCTCTGTTATTTGCTGCTACATATTTAATCAGGTGTTCAAGTCTTAATTTTATCTTCTAGGAAGCCAGGATACAGCGTTCTGCAGACCCCACAGTGATGCTCACCAATCTGCCGGGAGAACACTACTCACAGGAGGTCTTTGTTGAGCTGCTTCGATGTTATTTCCCTATTCTTCACTCTGAGCTCCACAGCGTTACGGTGCTGACACTGCAGAGGAGGGTAAAGACTAGTAACCCACATGAGTCCACACCTTTCTATTTTACAGCGCTGTGACACTTTCTTCTCTCTCTACAGGCCTTTGTGTTTTTCAACTCCTGGGGGGAATGCTTAATTTTTGCACAGAATCACTTCAGAATTCCGGTTTCTTTTGGAGACCACAAACTTGGCATCCACTTCATCTTAGAGCGCATGGATCCTGGAGCTGCTGAGGTACTGAAGCACTACAGCCTAGTCTGAGGCTTTATTTACATTTAAGGGAGAAATTTACAAAATGAAAATACAGTACAGACACAGAATAACTCGCTTCAAGCACAAAAAACATCCAGTGTTCAAAAATCAACTTTCAAATCAAAAAACAGAAACCGTTTTCAACAACAAAAAAAATACACAGAAAAGCCAAGAAAACAAAACCAGACATAGCAAAAACGAAGTACAACCAAGAAAACATTTTCAAATTTACTTTAGTTACCACATTTTCAAAAATATTTTAATTACTCTGCCAACGAACGCGGCAGAGTTATCTGACGATCGGCGGATGTTTGTCTGTCTGTCTGTCTGTCTGTCAGCAATATCACTCAAAAACAGACCAACAGATTTGGATGAAATTTCCAGGGAAGATCAGAAATGACACAAGGACCAAGTGATCAGATTCTGGCAGTGATGCAGCTTATAGTCTGGATCCATGGATTTGTTAAAGATTTCTGTATCATTGCCAGATAGCGGCACTGTGTCACTGTAACCATGACAACAAGTGAACACTACATGATCACATGATTGTGATCCTACTACAAATCCACCACTGAGGACTTATCAGGACTTAGCCATCAGAAATGATCCAAGGAACAATTGATTAAACTGTGGTGGTGTTTCTGAGTCCCATCAATTCCCGCTACATATTTAGGTCACGTGATTCCGTATCCGTACATAACGTACACATGCAGAACACATGCCTGTGCTCAGAGCAAGGTCATTGTGTTTGTGGGTACATCTAGTGCTGGGCGATATGACGATACATATTGTGAGAACGATAGAAAAGTGTCTATCGTGCCATTTCTCTTCTATCGTTTCTAACCTAATTTTATCAATTATTGCAGCAAATATATCATTAAATAGCCTGCTACGATTGTATTAGTGTTTTCTTGTCACTATGCATACTCTGAGTTTATATAAGTGAAAATAAAGACGAATAAAAAAGAGATTATTCGCAAAGAAACTCCGTCTTGTGGTTTTTGCGACATGACGCTGCTTTACGTTCTTTGATTCTCACGCGGGTTTGCGACATGCTTTATGTTACTTAACTCATGAGTACTGAAAGATGGGCGCGCAACAGGTAGGGCTGGCCCGAATAGCATTTTCTGGGCTCCGGATATTCGGTCCGCTCTGTGACGTCCAGGATGGATGGGTGGGTGGGTGGGTTGACGGACGGAGTGTTGACGGACGGACGGACGGACGGAGGAACGACCCGAATATTCGGTTCGGTCCGTGAGGTCAGAGGCGGTGAGCTAACGGAGGAAAGAGCCGACTTTTCGGCTTGGTTCGTAACGCCTCAGAAATTGCTAATTTTTCACTGGATTAAATTGAACATTCACAAAACCCAAAGGATAAACTGCAACTAAACAGCTGTAGCTAGATGTACAATTTTCAAATTAACAGCTTAAGCATCAAATAGAGATTCAAGACCTTTATTTATCACAAACACAATTGTACATATTATAATGTGCAGTGAAATGCATTGAGCACCTGTTCCAGACCGAAACAATAAAAATAATAAGAATGTAAAATGAAATACAACAAACAATAAGATATCATGGCTAAATGCAGGCGTGATGTGTTTTAAAGGTGCTGTTGACAGTCCTGTGTTGTGATCTTGTTGCAGGAGGTCATGTACAGAAATCTGATGAAGTGGAGCAACGCCGTAAGTGGTTCATCCTTTATACAGATCTGCAGCTTCTTCTGGACTTCCTGGTCCTCATCACCGACTGTTGGTTGTTTTCCAGCACGTTCCAGAGCTGGAGTCTCTGGAGGACCGACTGCTGTGTGTGGAGATCTCTGAGACCACCATGGACCTCATCATGCTGGTCATGCACGTGGTTTCATCCATCGCTTCTTTCATCAGCTTCCTGCCGCTCGCCAACCGGGTACGGCGACACAAACATTTTGTAGGAAAGAAGCTCCTGGTTTGAGTCCAGCTGTGTCAGGATTACTCTCAAACTTCTCTGTAACATCACTGAGGACCACAGTTGTGCTTGAATATTCAGAAAACAAATGATTCTTATGGCTTTTACATGGCTGTCTCCTCTGTTTCTTTGGCTCTCGTTGTTCATGACCGTGTTTCTGCCTCAGGTTCTCATTGAGATGTCTGAACCCAGTGGAGTAACAAAGGTGGTGGAGTCGGCCTCACAGCACCATTTGACTGCAGTGGAAACTTGGTATGTGTGTTCCGAAATTAAAATAAATTAGAGATTATTCCATGAAAAACTGATCCGTGCCTCAGAGGGAAAATATTTCTACATTTGAGAAGGATTTTGCCACAAAAGAAATCGTGTCTACGAGATGATCCTGGTATCTTGTGTGTGTAAAAATGCTCCTTTCATTGTCTAGAACTTGTTCTGACCAACCACCTATCACACATGCTGATATGAACCTGTTTACCCACAATGCACTTTTGAAAGTTTTCTCTGGTGAATTATCAGAAAACAGAAACACATCCAGGGAACCAATGATTGTTTCTAGGACTCTATGTCATTAAACTGCTGCAGTTTTACTGTTCAAACTACGATACATCCCATAATACTGATGCTCAAAGTTGGCTCTAAAATGTATTGCAAAATTTGGAATCAGGAAGGGTTTATGTTATTTTGAATCATTTTTGAGTAATTTTGGACCATTTTGGAGCCATTTTTGATCCATTTTGGACCAATTCTTGAGTTATTCTGGGAAACTTTTGGTGTTTTGGAAAGCTTTGGAGCCAGTTTGGATGTTTGAGACTTTTTGAACAATTGTTCAGTAGTTTTGGCCAAATTGAAACAGAAACACATCCAGGGAACCAATGATTTTTTCTAGGACTCTATGTCATTAAACTGCTGCAGTTTTACTATTCAAACTACCATACATCCCATAATACTGATGCTCAAAGTTGGTTTGAAAACGGTGAAAAAAGTCCGTCAGTTTCTTAAATCAAAGCTGGCATCTTGTAACATGTAGTTCTGTCTGACCAAGAACCCATAAATATTAAATGTATTAAGATGGAAGATGCTGCAGATTATTACATTTGAATGTTTTGCTTTAAAGTTACATAAATTATTAAAATCCTGCGACTGAAATAGAAACTAGTAGGTCCACAAATTTGTCCAAAATGACAAAATGTGGTTTCAAAATTGCTCTAAATTTGTTCCAATGAATCAAAATGGTCTAAAATGACTTAAAAATTGTAGCAAATGACTGAAAATGTGTCCTTATTCTAAAGATTCTAAAAACTGTGACTTGAAGGTCCTGTAGATCTGAAAATATTCACAGTATGAAGGTAAAACTTTGCTTCAATGAATAAAGTTAGCGTAGATAAAAAATCTAAATCCCAGCTAGATCTTTCTAGAAGTTTCTTTACGTCTTTACGAGTTGCTTCCTAACCAGCTCCTTTTTATCCTGAACAGGAAGAGAGTTGGACGTGTCGAGTCGTGAGTATTTCACTTCATACTCATGTCTAGTCAAGTTCAAAACGTTAAAATATGTCAACAAAACCATGACAACAACCAGTGTGATCATTGTTCAACAACTCAGACAGTATTTGTTCATTTAATTCCAGAGTGAGGAGTCTAAACCAGCGTCGTGGCCTCCGTTCAAGTCATCTGGTGGTGACACGTGAAGCTCAGCCTCGTCCTTCAAACCCTGGATCTGAATCCATCACAGCAGCACCAGCAGATGTAGAAATGAAGGACAGCGAAGAGAAACCATCTGCTCAGGTCACCGTGGACTCCAAGATTCCTCCTAAAGATGTGCAGAAGAAGAGTGAACAGAAACCAGCATCTGAGGTCACTGTGGACTCCAGGATTCCTCCTGAGAACATGGAGAAAGTAGAAGATAAGAAGAGTGAAGAGAAACCAGCTTCTGAAGTCACCGTGGACTCCAGGATTCCTCCTCAGGATGTGAAGAAGAACGAAAAGAAATCATTTGCTGAGGTCAGTGTAGACTCCAAGATTCCTCCTAAGGATGTGAAGACAGAAGTGAAGAGTGAAAAGAAACCAAGATCAGAAGTCACCGTGGACTCCAGGATTCCTCCTCAGGATGTGAAGAAGAACGAAAAGAAATCATTTGCTGAGGTCAGTGTAGACTCCAAGATTCCTCCTAAGGATGTGAAGACAGAAGTGAAGAGTGAAAAGAAACCAAGATCAGAAGTCTCCGTGGACTCCAAGATTCCTCCTAAAGATGTGCAGAAGAAGAGCGAACAGAAACCAGCTTCTGAGGTCACTGTGGACTCCAGGATTTCTCCTCAGGATTTGGAGAAGAGCAAAAAGAATCCATCTGCTGAGGTCAGTGTAGACTCCAGGATTCCTCCTAAAGATGTGGAGAAAGAAGTGAAGACAAGTGAAAATAAACCAAGATCAGAAGTCTCCGTGGACTCCAGGATTCCTCCTAAAGGTGTGGAGAAAGAAGTGAAGACAAGTGACAATAAACCAAGATCAGAAGTCTCCGTGGACTCCAGGATTCCTCCTGAGAACATTGAGCAAGAAGAAGTGAAGAAGAGTGAAGAGAAACCAGCTTTTCAGGTCACTGTGGACTCCAAGATTCCTCCTGAGAAGATGGATGAAGTAGAAGTGAAGGACGAGGCTTCAGCAGCAGCTTCAGTCTGTTCTGCTGATGCAAACACCGTCGCTGCTGCTTCCAGCTCTGATCCTTCAGCCACCAGGGAGGTGAAGACCGAGGAGGCAGAACTTCCTACCATCAACGAGGACGTTTTCAAGGTGATCGCAGCAGCAGTCCGTCAGCACCGACTGGCTCTAAGAGGCGGGACGCCGAGCGAAGACAGAGAGGTGAGACAAGGCTTTAATCGGGTCGACATGTGGGAAACAACAGAATGAGTTGTTTAGACAGCTGACGGAGTTGACTGAGATGTAATTTAGATCCAAAACTAAGTTCTGTTAAACTTTTGACAGGATTTTGAGAGTTTTATGTGTTTTTTCTGTGTCCTTATCAAGATTCATGGCTGTAGGAGTTAAATTTCTGGAGCTATTGAACTCTGAAAATGGCTTGACAGGGTAAAAATAGAAAAACTCTCAGGTCTGAAAGCATGGAATTCTGTCACAGGAGTTAGTGCTCAAACTTTTACTGTTCAAACTACGATGCATCCCATAATACTGATACTCAGAGTTGGCTCTAAAATGTATTGCAAATTTTGGAGTCACGCTCAGGAAGGGTTTATGTCATTTTGGACCACGTGAACCATTTGGACCATTTTGGAGTTAATCTGAACTATTTTTGAGTCATTTTGGACCAATTTTGTGTCCCTAGTGAACGCATTTATGAAGAATCTGAGACACTGCAGCAACATGTTTCCTGAATTCTGACCCTCCAGTTTTATTTATTCAGCAGCATATGAAGGTGAAACTGCAGTAAACTGTTGGTTATTGCTGTAAAGCTGCACTTAGTGATGCTGAGGTCTCATCATGAACATTCACTGGACATCATGATGTCACGTTTGACATCATTAGAAACCCATCCATCCATCCATTATCTATACACCGCTTAATCCTCACTAGGGTCGCGGGGGGGGCTGGAGTCTATCCCAGCTGACTCGGGCGAAGGCAGGGGACACCCTAGACAGGTCACCAGTCTGTCACAGGGCTACATACAGAGACAAACAATCACTCTCACATTCACACCTACGGGCAATTTAGAATAATCAATTAACCTCAGCATATTTTTGGACTGTGGGAGGAAGCCGGAGTACCCGGAGAAAACCCACGCATGCACAG
This sequence comes from Amphiprion ocellaris, assembly GCF_022539595.1. Classification (NCBI taxonomy): domain Eukaryota; kingdom Metazoa; phylum Chordata; class Actinopteri; family Pomacentridae; genus Amphiprion; species Amphiprion ocellaris. Next base: position 626,369 of record NC_072788.1, read on the forward strand.
GGAGAACATGCAAACTCCATGCAGAAAGATCCCAGGAAAGCCGGGACGCGAACCAGGGACCTTCTTGCTGCAAGGCGAAAGTGCTAACCACTATGCCACTGTGCAGCCCTCATTAGAAACCCAGTTCATGTTTTTAATGAAATATAAAATAACAAATAAATGTGTCATTTATTTTATGAACTAGTTTAAACTGAGACTAAAACTTTTTGCTGCATCTCAGAACAGAAACCATCACTGATTAGCATTAAACCTGAGTCATTTAGTCCCTGAAAACTGCTATAAAACACTGAAAAGACAATTAGAATCTTCTCTCACCTTCATGTTTGTTTGTATTTTACATTTTTTATCATGAATCCTGAAACCTGATTTTTCAGAGCTCCAACAGAAACAGCACAAGCTCCAAAAGTGTAAAGAGTGAAGACATGGCACAAGAAAAGGTAAAAATGTGGGTTTTTTAATCCTAAAATCTTCCATTTGTGATTTGAGGGATACGATATTTATATAAGGAAGATTTCATCATTTTTGCATGTTTTTAGTGCATAATATGTAAATTGAGTTAAAGTCACACCATAAATAACAGGACAGAGTCTGGAGTCCAACATTTCTACTTGTTGTGATACTTTCGGAACACAGATCATGATTCTTTTTTACTGAAATGACTTGGACTAATGTGCTAAATAAAATAAAACCATCTTGTCCTGAAGTAACTATTTTATCTTATTAATGACTTTGGGTCTTATTTGTCTGAATTAGTTTCATAGTGAAGCTCTTTGTAACTTAGTTTTATGCAAATAAAGTTATTATTTGAATGTCTGTGTTCATAAATGAAGCAGACCTGCAGCCCTGAATGATGGTTTTTCCTTCCAGTCCTTGTTAACAGCAGCGTTGGTCAGTAAAGTGTCAGTTCTGTCTGTTGGTGGGTCAGTAAGTCGATTGTTTGTCCAGACGACGTTCTTTGTTCTCCATCAGGATCCGACTGATTTCACAGCCAGCGTTGATTCTTCAGACTTCTTTTCATTGGAGGAGCAGACTTTTAACTTGGAGGACTTTGTCACCGTTGATGAAATCGTCGACGATGACCAAAGCTCCTCTTCATCGAGGCGGACCTCCAGAGACAGACAAGGACAAGAAAGCTCCGACGCTGCCAAACAGGCCTCAACCAGGTCCTCTAAAGACTCCAAGAGCTCAGCCTCTTCGTCCTCCCCTTCGTCCAAGCCCACTAAAGCCTCCGTGAGAAGCAGCTCGTCTTCCAGCTCGAAGTCTGCGTCGCCAAAGAGGCACCAAGACTCATCAGAGCCCAGCAGATCCCACATCAAACCCTCTGCTGCTGGTAGAACCTCAGCTGAACCTCCGGCCTCCTCCGGTCACAGAGCTCAGCCGAGAAGCACCAAGTCTCCAGCCAGAGCGTCGCAGTCTTCATCCTCAAGCTGCCGGACGCGATCGGCAAAGACGGCAGCAGGAAGTCATCAGTCGCACAGAGAAGAAGAAAAACCCATCGAGAGCGCAGCGGCAAAGTCTGACCACCAGGTGTCAGCAGAGAGCGCTGCTGCAAAAACTGTGGAGTCAGAGATGGAAACAGAAGCTTCATCAGAGATGCTTCCTCCTGCACAGAGACAGGACTCAGAGGTGACGAATCGAACACGGAGTCTGCAGACCGATCTGAAGAACGAGTCGCTCAAAGAGGTGAAGATGAGCAAAGAAAGGAAAAAGGAGGAAGCTGACAAACACACAGAGGAGCAGGAGGAGGAAGAAGAAGAAGATTACCAAATCCTGGATTCAGTGGACGAGCAAACAGACGAACAGACGACTGAAGAGAATCCAGATGAAGCTCAGTCAGAGCAGAGACTGGATGATGGAGGCCAGCAGGTCCTGGACAGGGTGGAGAAAGAAGGTGGAGCTCCTCCAGAAGAAGGAAATGCTTCTGTCCAAATGCTGGAGAGCATCACCGAAGACCAAGAAGCTGCAGTTCAAGACGAGCAACGTCTGATGGAAGTGAAACAGCCGACGGAGAAAAACCCGAGCAGAGCAGTGGACGGCTCTGATAAATCTGCTGCTGAAGATTCAGCCGATCAGAATCAAGACACAAAAAGCAGGAAATCTCCGAGGAGCAGGGGAAGGAGGACCAAAGACAAAGAAATGCCTTCAGAAGAATCCTGCAAAGCCTCCAAAGATGCAGGTCGAAGCCCAGACAGTGAAGAAAAGCCTCCTGAAGGCCGAGACGACAAAGACGCTTCAACAGATGTTTCTGAACAAGGAACCTTTGAGATTCTGGATTCAGTGGAAGATCAAACCAGGACAGAAGGAGACAACCAGAAACCTACAGCAGACACGACCACAGAAGAAGATTTGTTCCAGGTAATCGATTCTGTGGAAGATCAGCCAGAGACGGAGTCAGAGAGCAACAACAAGGAGAGAAGAACCAAGAGAGGAGAAGCAGCAGCTAAAAGAGACGACAGACCAACCAGGAGGACCCCGAGGACCAGAACATCTCAGAGTGAAGACAAAGAGAAATCGCCAAAGAAAGCAGACAGGACGGTCAGAAAACACGAGACTCGAACAAAGGACAGCGCTGCAGGAAAAGACAAGAAGGAGGACGAGGTGGAGACGCTCAAAAAGATGGTAGATTCTGTCGACGGAGCCTCCACCACAGAAAGGTCTGGTAGAAGAAGGACCACCAGAGGAAACAAAGAGGAGAAAAAGACGTCGAGTTACTCAGAAGTCACCGAAAACTCCAACGAGGAAGAAGAGATCATGTACGAGATTTTAGACTCCGTGGAGGACGAGGCCGCCGTCGACGAACCCACCGTCAGCACGAGATCCACCAGAGGACGAAGCCAAAGAACGAGCAGGAAAGAAGCTTCGAACCCAACAAAAGACGACACCAGAAGGAGACGAACACCAGCCAGAGATTCACAGAAACCAAACGAGGAGAAAGCAGCTGCAAAAGAGAGAACACCAATGAAGAAGAGCGGCACAGGGGAGGAGGAGGCCACCTATGAAACATTGGACTCTGTGGAGGACGATCAGCCACTAACTGGAGGAAAACCACGAAGGGGACGACCAAAGAAAGACGTTAAAACAGCGAAAAAACCCAACAAAGCAGCCAAAGAAGAAGAAGCCACTTACCAGGTTCTGGACTCTGTCGGGGACGAAACAGTTGAAGATCAGCATCACACAGAAGAATCCAAGAGTCCCAGAAAGTCAACAGTTTGTGAAGATGACAGCAGAAACACAAAGAAAAGCTCAGCATCAATGATGGACGAGGAGGAGGAAGAGCCGATGTACCAGATCGTAGATTCTCTGGAAGATGATCAAGAAGAGAAGACGAACACAGAAGAGTCGGACGGACGGACGACGGAAAGAAGTTGGACTAAAGATGAAGATCCTGCAGCAGAAACAGGAGACCTAGAACCTGGAGGAACCTCAACAGCAGAACCAGTGGAGGAGAACCTGCAGCAGACAGCCGAGCTTCATCCAGCTGCTGCAGAAAACAAGGAACAGAGTCCAGAACCAGACGAAGCACCAACCGAGAACAAACAGGAAGCGGCTGCAGAAAGCTCTCTGAACCTGGACGAAGTGAGCGAAGAGGAGGAGGATTACCCCGACGACGGCACCGAGGAAGAGGAGCTGAAGAAGAAGAAGCAAGCTGCCGTCGCCATGACGACCAGGATGGAGGCCGACGGCCAGCAGCTGCTGACTCTGGATGAGGTGGGAGGAGACGGAGACGGGCGGCGTCCGGAGATCACGGAGGGAGAGCTGCAGGAACTCGTCACTCTGGACGAGATCTGCGAAGAAGAGGAGGGAAAGGCGGAGCTTAGCGTGCCAGAGCCCCGCCCTCTCAACCAGGAGAGCCAATCAGAGGCCTCCTCAAACCCACAGGTGAGGATTCAAACGGCAGTTTTATTCTCCTACAGAAACTGTGATGCTCAACATGTTGTGTCTGTTTTCAGGCTGCAGATGAAGAACAAGAGAAAACCTCAAAATATGTTAAGCAGAAACACGAAGACGACGACAGCAGCACAGGTGAGTTATCCACGTTCCACCTTTCATCTTGGATGAGAGGTGGAACATCTTTAAGGACCTACAGGAGGTTCAGCTGGACTTCCCTTGAAGATGTTCCACCTCTCATCCAAGATGAGGTGGAACATCTTCAAGGGTCTACCAGAGAAGTAGACTCTGGTAGACCCTTGAAGATGTTCCACCTCTCATCTTGGATGAGAGGTGGAACATCTACTGAGAAGTAGACTCTGGTAGACCCTTGACCTTGAAGGGAAGTCCAGTTGAACCTCTTGAACATCTTCAAGGGTCTGCAAGAGGTTCAAGAGGTTCAACTTTATTGAACAGAAAACTTCTGCTTCAGGACAGCAGTCACATCACTGATGGATTCTGGTCATTTTAAGGTCTTTAAGGTTTGATGATGGTTCAGATTTACCTTTTAATGGAGAATGACAGTAGAACAGAATAATAATAAACGTTATAAGTGTTTTATAAAACATTACAATATGAAAGCATTAGAAAGTGATGATTAAACATGAAGACCATAAAATGGAGTTAATTTTACCATTGACTACGACTCCCATGATGCATTTCTGTCAGAGTCGTGCCTTCACAGAGCTGAAGATGCTGTTATGCAACAGAAAAAGATCACACGATGGAGAAAAGTAATAATTTAATCTGCAGTTTGTGTTTGGAGTCCGTCTGCAGCAGAGGCTCATGGGGAATGTAGTCATTTGACTGCTGAACTTTTCTGCAGGTTTGTTTTCAGTCTGATGTGTGTGAACCTGTTTGATTTGTAGTTCTGGAGCAAAGCGTGAACTTTGTGACGGTGGATGAGGTGGGAGACGCCAAAGACGAGGAGAAGGAGGAGGAGAAGGAGGCGCCGACACCCAGGACCAGAGGCCGAGCCAAGAAGAGGAGCAGACAGAGCGCCGGTAACAACCACAGCTGCATCTGCTGCTCAGTCCAGTAGAAACAGGACACTCATCATTTATCGTCTCGTCTTGCAGTGAGAAAATCCACCAGAGGCAAGACGGAGACACCAGAAGAAGAAGGAAGCATGGATTCTTCTGCAGCTCAGAGCGACGAGCTGTTGATCCAGAGGACGGAGGTGGAAGCAGCGAGTGGAGCCCAGGAGGAGGCTGCCTCTGCTGGGCAGCAGCTGGAAGGACGTCTGGAGGAGAAGGAGGGACGGAGCACCGACGGTAAACTTCAGTTCCACATTCACTCTGAACGTCCAGATGAACTCTGAGGAGCAGAACAGGAAGTAGAAGATCAGACGTCTGTGGAGACACGAGTCTGACTGTCAGCAGCATGTTTAATGTCCATGAAGCAGATCCACTTCTTTAACCTTCTGAACCACAAACCTGCAGCTTTAAACACTCATTTAAATGAAACTGTTTATCTGGACAAGGAACTGATCAAACAGAAATAATCATCAGATGTTCACGTTTCTGACTGTTCCTGAACTCACCACATGTGACTTTACATAAATTACCACATAAATAAAATGTTTTCATGAATGTGAAGTAGATCAGATGTTCCAGGTTGGTTCTGTGTTCTTCTCAACGTTCTTCGATGTTCTTCTTCTTCTTCTCAGCCGACAACAAACGCAGGAAGCAGCTGATCGGACCTGAAGCTAAGAAACCTCGATGTCAGTCTCCTGGTGGAGAATTCAGTCTGCCTCCATTCAGCAGCAGCCCCCTGGGTGAACACTGCTACACAACTCCACAATAACACTACACAACTCACTGCTGCACAGCTACACACTGCTGCACAGCTACACACTGCTGCACAACTGCACAATAACACTACACAACTCACTGCTGCACAGCTACACTGCACAACTATACAACTGCACAACTCAACACTTTGACCTCTCAGACCACCACTCTGGATTCCTCATGGTTGTGTTCATGGTTGTGTTTGTTGTGTTCATGGTTGTGTTTGTTGTGTTGATGGTTGTGTTGATGGTTGTGTTTATGCTTGTGTTTGTTGTGCAGGTGTGGAGTTTGTGGTTCCTAAGTCGGGTTTTTTCTGTGAGCTGTGTTCTGTTTTCTACCTGAACGAGATCAGCGCCAAGGAGACGCACTGCAGCAGCCAGAGACACTACCACAACCTGGAGGTCTGCACAGACACACACACACTAAAACACACACACACACTAAAACACACACACACACTAAAACACACACACACTAAAACACACACACACTAAAACACACACACACTAAAACACACACTAAAACACACACACTAAAACACACACACACACACTAAAACACACACACTAAAACACACACTAAAACACACACACACACACTAAAACGCACACACACACACACACACAAAGTCAAAGTCAAAGTTCAGGTTAGGACCTGAAGGAATCAGCTGATTGTAAGGAGGTTGGGGGAACTTGTTCACATTTAGTTGATTTTATGGACATTTTGAGATCCAAGCTTCTTTTTCTGGATAAGTTCTGATGTCGCAAACCTTTTAATAACTGATCAGCTCTTTCTGACATCATCAAACATCACAACGTTTTGTGACTGAAAACACGTCCTGAAGACTTTTCTTTCCTAGAAAGATGAAGCTTGTTTCTTCTTTGAGGTTTGTTAGGTAGTACTCTGGTTTAGTGTGCAGCTTCTTCTACTCTGTTTGTTAATACAATGGGTTTTTATGGTGTTTTAAAAATTCCTCCACATCTGTTCAGTAGTTTAATGGAAACACAATTAGAGTTGCATGTCGATAAAGTCATGTGGAGCTGAACTATTAAAACGACAAATTTCTTGAATTTCCCTTGGGATTAATAAAGTGTCCGTCTGTCTGTCTTTCCATCTTTCTTTCTTTAACTCTCTGGTTGTGAAACTGGACTGATGTGCTTCAAACACATTAAAACTCTCGTCTTCACTCTGTTTGTGTTCTTGTTTTTTCAGAAACATTACCAGAGGCTTCGACAGAAACTTTTAGGAACGTCAACAGAAAGCCCTCAAAGCTCCAGTTCCGACTGATCAACTAGAACGGCTGATTATCGTTTAATTAAAGGAGAAGCTGGACGAGGGAAACATGATGAGACTTCCAGCTGTTTTTGTTTCAGTTCCACATCTTCAATCATTAATTTTTCAGCAGATTTATTGCTGTTATGCTGACATCAGCGGAATCGTCTTTGTGAACAAATATTAAAAACTGCAGTGACGAAGAAACGTCCCTCGAAAGAGCTACAAACTAAATGTCGTGTTTCAGCTTAGATTGACGTTCGATCGGAGACTTTTTATTTGCCGGCTGCAGATTTAACGCTGTCATCAGTTGTTTTTTTTAACAGATTTTCTTGACGTTTACTCTGAATTTGAGCTAAATTTGACTTCCAGATTCCAAAATACTTGATTGTTGTGCAGCTTCAAACCAGCAGAGGGCGCCATCCATCCAGAGAAGCTCCGGGGCTGATGGGAAATAGTCGCTCTGCAAACTACACATTTCGGTTGAGATGTTGTTGACCAATTAAATGTAGAATTTATGGCAGTTTATTAGCCGCCATGCTAATGCTAATACACATCAACTCCTCAGCATAAAACTGTAGCAAGAAATGTTGTTTCTGCCTTCGAACAGACTCATTTATGTGAAATATCCTTTATTTAACTGAACAGTCTGTAGAAATGATGTTCTGGTATTTATTTTATTATATTTTCATCAAAACGAAACTTATCTTTACAGTCAGGAACAAAGTGCCTCTTTTTTTTTTTTTTTTACTGTCTTTTTGTACATAATATTATTTGTTAATCTCAAACAAGTCCTGACTGTATGTAAGAATCTGTTTTCCAGAGAGACACTGATTATTAATTCTTTAAATTTGTCAAAAGCACAGAAGCCATCAGACAAACTTCATGTTTACTGAAGTCATTAAATCCAACGTTAATAAAAAAGGGTTGTTCTGTTTACTTTTGGTTTGTTTTTATAAAACGTCAGTTAAAACTTTAGGTCTGGTTGGAAAATCTGAAACTTGAATTCTGATTCTGAGGATTAAATCCAGTGAACTTTAACACCTGTACATGTGATAAATGATGGATTCAAAGTATTGCATTCTCATTTTTCAAGATCATTTTGGGATTTTCATGCCTTTATTCCACAGAGAGCTGGAGTCAGACCTGAATTAATGAACTGTAATTCCTTTTCCAGAGGTTTTCTGAAATCAAAGTAGTCCAGTTTGATTTTCCCTGCAGCTCCTGCTTCCCTGTCAGTTTTTTTTTCAGAGCTGAAGCTTCCTTTAGACATCTTCCATCAGCTCCTCAGTAATTTGAGAGGAAATTGGATTACAGTGGAAACACAGACGATCAATAGCCTCTAATTGATATGATGGAAGATGCTGTGATGCAGGCAGGATTATCAGAGATGAAGCCAAGAACAATTCACATAATGATCCATTTATTTAGAATTATTAGTCCCTGGTGGTGCTAAACAATTGGGAAAACTACAGTTAAGATAACCCTTTATTGAACCCACAGTGGGGAAATTTGCATTATTTCAACTACAAAGATGGTGATGCTGCCTACCTGCCTCAATCTTACTGTATAATTAAAACTGTAGGTTCCTTATTTAACATTAAGGATTAGTAGTGATTTTATATAATAGAACACAGTTTTTTCTTTTTTGTGGTTTGTAAAGACTTAATGAAGAGCCCTGCTGGTCCTACTGAACCTCCACCTGCTGTTTAGGTCTAAATAAGATGAGATGAGTCATGGTTTATACACTTTAACCTGCAGTTTACATGAGCACACACACACTGTGGTCCACTGTCTTATTTATATCTGCCCTCCCTGGAGGTAGCACTATAAATAGAGGTGCAACAGGAATCCCCCACAGCCTTCAGCCAACCACGACCATGTACAACATGCTCATCACACATTTAGCTTTTATTATTTTGCATAAAAAGTGCGAGAAAATTTCAGGTGTGTATGTGAACCTAAAATAATCGCATGAGTTCAACCCTTTATATTCATTCTCTGCCTTTTATCTTGTTTGTCTTTTGTCAAACCTTCATCCAGCTTTAACTCAGTCACATGAGGAGTTTTAAAATTCTTAATCTTCACATTTTGCTGCGTTTTCTTTGGGTGCAGCTCACTAAGTCAAACACTGACTTTGATATTGTTCAATTTTTTAATGTTAACATTAGCTTTTTGTTTTAGCGTCTAGGCTATTGTGCTACACAAAAATAAAACATTTTACAAATTTGTAGTAACTGCAAACTTAATTTAAAATATCATATGAAGCCTTTGTGGCAGTCAACTGACTTTTTAAATATATATTTACTGAGTAAACTTTGTATATTATTAATATTTGTGCTATTTTATGGGAAAAGATCATCTTCTCCTGTTGAGCTATTTTCTGTTAGCTGCTGAACAACGGTCAGCCATTTTGTGTCCAGTCCAGACCTTTTGGCTACATCAGTGAAACTGGCAGAGTTTCTCAGTCAGTCCTGTACACTCGTTGCTAAATGTTATTTTAACTGCTGTGTGCGGAGCAACTAACCAATATAATACCACGAAAAGGGTAAGTCTCAGAATTTGTAAATTCTGAATAACTTTGACTGCTACTATGAGTTTAGTATCAGTTGTTGACCCACAGGTAAGCTAACTTTAGCATTAGCTTGTTGTGTTTTGCGGCTGTTAGCTGCTATGCTATTGTGTGTTTCATCTCAGGAAAGCCATGTTTTTGTAAGCAAAGTAGTAGTGAAATGGCCTACAAAACAGGACTTTTTCCCACTATTTTCTTACACAAGAGTTAAAAAGGGTAAGGAAAGACAAACTTTATTTTTTCTTACTTTTTGAAACACCAGTGTTTGCTAGCTACCTCTGTCAACCTGTTAGCCGAGTTTGACTATCTGGAATTATAATTACAGATGTAAATGCCATTTTTACAAGTGATATTTTTATTTTAGATACATAGTAACATTATTCTGAGTGGTCAAAATGATAGTTAGAGATATCCGTATTTTAGTTTTCACTACTCAATAATATATGTCAATTGTCCTTATGGCTAATATGAATTGTTGTGCTCATATGAGTCTTTCTATTGGATATTGGTCCAGCAAAGCGTTAGCACAGTGTTAGCAGAAATAAAGGCAGCTGCTGTGGTGAATAAGATGATGTTGTTTGACGTCCCTACTTATTTTTGACCAGTAGTCAACATTCTGAAACCTCCTGTGTGTTTTGTACCTTCCCAGGCGGTGGCTAAGAGGGTCTTGGTGGAATAATGTCAGCAGCTATGATCGCATGTGGTTTTCTGAGGCAGCCTTGAAACCTGGTTCACTGAGTCCTCAAAGATGGTTAAGGTAGTAAAGGTGTTCACCTGCACTTGTCCCTCCTATACAATGTTTTTATGAAGGATTTCCCATTCAGGGTCTTTGTGCAGCGAGCTCCAATCATGGGGAGAAATTCAAGCTATCTGTAATTACATTATGACATGGTAGAATTCCAGTTTGAAATTTCAACAACATTGTTTTGACTTGACTTGACTTCAGACATAATTTAAGATATCTTAAAAAAAAGACAATGCAGGTGTGTTGGGTTAAGGGGGAATAAAGATCACATCCAGCCAGAATTCTGCTGCAGATATCCACATGTTCACTGCAGACGTCTGTAATGAGAAACACAAGAAAAACAAGTGATGTTATTTGTCCAGAAAGAAAACAATATTTTTATCTGTAATGACAGTTGGGCATAACTGAATTTTTCTATTTGACTAGCATTAACCCTCCTGTTGTCCTGCGGGTCAAAATTGATCCGTGTTGAAGTTTTAAAATGTGGGAAAAAAAAATATTTTCACAGTCAAACTTCTGATGTCCACATTTTCAACATTTTTGGGAAATCTTTGAACATTTTTTGGTGGAAAAAAAGAAATGTTAAAAATGTTTCTTAAGAACATTCACAAAAAAATCAACCAAAATCCAATGAATTTGACTGGATTTTGGTTGATTTTTATGTGAATGTTCTTAAAGAAAATATCAGAAGTTTTACTGATATATATGGAATCACTTTAGATATTTTTAGGATTTTTTTGGAAGATTTTTACTCATTTTTTCAAAATATTTACAATAATTTTCTTGCCAAATTTGGAGAATTTTTTAAAAATAAAACTTTTAAGGGAAACTTTTAAGGACTTATTGGAATTTTCTTTCTGAAGGTTTTGCAAATTTTCAGAAAACTGGGGAATTTTTTTGCTGATTTAAAAAAATTTTTTTTTTAGACAAGGACACTATATTTTTGGTGCTTGTAAATGAAGACAACAGGAGGGTTAATTGAATAACAGATATGTGTAATACAGATCTAAAAGTAGAAATTAATTATAAAATGACCTTGCATAGTGACCTGCTAACATTTTAAGCTACACTCAAATGTGTTTTGGCTTAACAAAAAAATAGCGCATCAGTTTGCATTTTTTTTTTAATTGAAGTAGTTTGTAGAGTGCAAAATAAACTCTGGACCTGGAAAGAAATGTTCTGTAAATGTAACCTGAAGTTAAATATGCAGGAGTACAGATAAAAACCAGCACTTCAGTTTGGTTGAGCCTAAAAGCCAGCTGGCTGCAGGAAGTTGCAGATTGTTTTAAAACAGCCTGAAACGTTGTTTGTGGTCAGACTGAAGAACCGCTGCTATAGAATCAGAAGAAATGTCATTTTATTTCCAGTAATATGTACCTGCCTACAAGACACCACTTCCTGTCAGCGTTACCTCCACAGATGAAAGCTGCCTATTGCTGCTGTTCTTGTCTTGTTTTTCACTGCTCCTCTGTTGTCTTCTTAGTGTCATCTGCTAGACCAGACCAGTGGAGCTTCCACCGACGCTCACCGTGGATGTACCCCTCTAGGGTGGGTCGGAGCTCCAGAGGTGAGCTGTGATGGTGATACTTGGGGTAAACAGAGATGGGTTGCCATGGATACACGTGAGCATCAGTGTCAGGTACGATATTTGTCATCTACGCAACATTAGACAGAACAACCAGTGAGATATGATGTATGGTAACACACATAATAAACACATTAAAGACTAAATGTAAAGTAGCAGCAGCTCATCAAACTGTCCAAATAACTAACAGCCTTGTTTAGTCAGTAATTCCCAAACAGTGGAAATTCTGTCAACGTGTTATGATAATCAAACTACAACTTTACCAACAGTAAGATTAAAATATCCTGACAGCTACCTGAAGGACCCGAGGCTCATCTGTGTACAAATACCTGAACTGCAGCTAATAAACCGTAAATAGTAAAACACTTTGTTGTAAATTTGCTGTTTAAAAACTTGACTTTAGTGGGTTATTTTTTTCACTTCTTTTGTGATGACAAAAATATAAAAAATGGTGACGTGATCTTGACCAGACAAGCGTGTTCCCTCACATACATTAGTTGTCTGAAAACACATTTTAGTCATCGTTGATGTCACTAACCCTCCTGTTGTCCTTATTTACGGGCACCAAAAAATATTGTTTTCTTGTCTGAAAAAAAATTTAAAAATCAGTCAAGAAAATTTCCCAAATTTCTGAAAATTTGCAAAACCTTCAGTAAGAAAAATTCCAATAATTCCTTAAAATTTTTATTTACAGAAGAAAGACAATTCTTGTGAATATTTTAAAAAAAAATCCTAAAAATATCTAAAGTGATTACATAATAATAATAATAATAATAATAATAATAATAATAATAATAATAATAATAATAATAATAATATTTTCTTGAAGAACATTCACAAAAAAAATCAACCAAAATCCAACGAAATTTGCTGGATTTTGGTTGATTTTTTTGTGAATGTTCTTAAGAAACATTTTTAACATTTCTTTTTATAAACACTGTAATAAGTATCTGTACAAACAGAACCATCATCTATAAATATAATTACTTCACAGATATTTGCCATTTTTTGAAAGAAACAAATAATTATGAATTGGAAAATTGTACACGATTTACACATTGTCCCTTTTTATTATGTTGTTGGACAAATTATACACAATGCACACATTTAAAACATCTGTATTTCTTTTTCAAATAATAAGGGAAATTCTGTATACAACTGATAGAATTTCCCTCCTGGGATTAATAAAGTCAGTGTAAGTCTCAGTAATTTGTTCATTTACAGTGTGTTTGTGTAAAATGACACGTTTTTACTGTATTTGAAGCCACTTGTAATGATAATTTTAGAGATAATTGCATTTATTTTCACTGTTACTTAGAGTTTTTGTAAATGATATTTTTTCTGGAACCGTTGCTATCAGATTTCAGCATTTTTTTTGGTTTGTTTTTACAGAGCTTTTTCTACAGTTGCCACCTATTAGAGTGTAGTATAGAAACCACTTTATGATTATGTGGTCCTGTCTTGTCCTGTATTATCGTCTCGGCACATTTTTGTGTTGGTTTAAGTTGGCAGAGTTTGTGTGGCCAGAAAATAAAGAGCACTCTGTGTGTGTGTTACTAGCCCTTTAAGCCAGCTGTGATTGAAAGGGCAGTGTGTGTGTGTGTGTGTGTGTGTGTGTGTGTGTGTGTGTGTGTGTGTGTGTGTGTGTGTGTGTGTGTGTGTGTGTGTGTGTGTGTGTGTGTTCATGAGTCAGCTTGTGCACTCTGCTATGTGTGTGTCGGAGAGAGAGAGAGAGAGAGAGAGTTAGAATGAGTGGGGCGAGCGAGACAGCTGAGCGCTGCAGCTCCTCTGGTCGCTCTCTCAGGCCTCATTCGTCACTTCTGTGGATCTGTGTGCACTTGAAGGATTCTCGTTGGATCTTGGGACGGCTGTACATGGACCAGAGCCGTAGGATCTGAGTGTGAGCCATGCTGAGAGTGTTTATTCTATGTGCGGAGCGGCTGCAGACGCCGGACAGCGACGTCAGCGACGCCTACTGCAGCGTCACCTATGAAGGTACGGATGGAGTGTGTCTGCAGTATGAAGTTAAAGTGAATGTGAACAGCTGAGAGGTTATTATTGGAGTGTCGAGCCAGTTGTCTGTGATGGGGTGGGGCTGAGACAGAAAAGGGTGACAGAGGGAGAGAGGGGAGCTGAGGATGGGACACAGGATGAAGCATGGTTGTGTTTAGAAGCTCTCATTCAGTAGAGTTTATCCTCTGAGGCCCCGCAGGCTCCCCACAGCCCGACACACTGCCCTGAAAAAAGACAAAAGCTGCAAAGAGACTATAGAGGGTCACCAGAAGTAATCTCTTTCAAAAATACTGCAATTCTGTAACATTCATAAACTGGAAAAATAGCAACAAATATGTGTAAATATTTCTAGTTTTACCCATAATTGCCTGAGTTGTTTGTTGTTATTTTAGTAACAAACGTCTGTCAAATGATTTTTGCTGATTTAACCCTGTAAGACAAAAAATAAATAAAATGAGCATAAAATAAATAAATAAATGAAACTAAAAATACTATTAATAATACTCATTGTATATACATACATATATATATATTTATGTATATATATATATATATATATATATATATATATATATATATATATATATATATATATATATATATATATATATATATATATATGTATTCAATTCAATTCAATTCAATTTTATTTATATAGCGCCAATTACAGTCAAATTGTCTCAAGACACTTTACAGAACCCATATGCCTGAACCCCCAGAGCAGCCCTAAGGAGACAGTGGCAGGAAAACACTCTTTTAACAGGGAAGAACCTCGAGCAGAACCCAGCTCTTTATGTGGGGGAACCATCTGCTGCTGGCTGGACGGGTTGAGAGGAACAGAAGAGGTAGAGAGGAAGAGATAGAGGGATGGAGGTAGAGAGGTGGGGGGGGGGACACAAGGACCATAAAACAGCCACACATCTGAAGCATGTATGTGTATATATGTTATTATTAATATTATTATTATATGTATATATACATACATATATACACATATATACATACATATATATGTATGTAAAAATACTATTAATAATACTCATTATATATACATACATATATATATATGTATATGTATATATATATACATATATATATATATATATATATATATATATATATATATATATGATGTGATATTTTTGCAGCAGTTGGTTTTACAGGATTAAATACAGTAAAAATTGCACACTTTTACAGTAAAATGTAATAGGATGAAATACTGTAACTAATGTTAACTTATGAATTATTCTGTAATTTAACAAAACAGGAAACATCTGAAAAAAGCACATAATTACAAATTAAACTTTTTATTTAACAGCATACCTCACTACGTTGGGTTTGTGGCTGTGTTGGTTGAACTGAAACTCTACTAAATGAACTGAAATTTCACTCTGTGCTCCTCAAAGATGGTCCGTTTCTGTTCAGTGAAACATCTGCACCCCTTTTTTTTGGACATGTGCAGATTGCAGTGATTAAGGTTTATTTATACAGCACTGGGGATGTCCTGGTCACCATATTTGGCCCCGATCTGATTTAAATGTGTCATGAACTCATGACACGGTGAGTACAAAAGTCTCCCTGTGCGATATAGGCCAGAGCCTGCAGTATGCAAACACACAAACACACAAACCCACACACAGATACACATGGAACAAACCACATCAGTAATGCTAGTCAGTATAGTTTAGGAGTGCGGAAACCAGCAGTTTCACAGTATTGTTTTTGAATTTGTTGAATAAAAAACACATTTCTCAAGAGAGAGTTAGCAGTTCTAGTAGCACAAGATAGCAATGTTGCCATGGCTACCGTGGCGGTGGAACCAATCAGCCAATCAGAAACGACTCTTAAACCCACAATACAACATTTTGTGAACACAGAAGCTGCATCAGTTGGGATAATTTTTTTTTGCGTAAGAAAAACATTTATTTATAAGTAGCATCATTTAAGGAACATATGAGTCCTCAGAATCAGCTGATTGTAAATCACCAAAAACATTAATGAAGCCATGCAGAGTTTTACCTTCATACTGTTAAGATTTTCAGAGTTACAGGTCCTTTAGGTACATAGAGGTGGGTCCATGTACTGACGAAGTTCTGAAGCTCAGAAATGATGGAAAAAAGTCCATTTTTAATGGTCTTTTTCCATCATTTCTGATCCTCAGAACTTCATCAGTCCAGCAGATAGAACCATGACATTTAGGAGGAAAAACACTTCTGAGTTCTGATAAAAACTGCAACTAAAATGCTTTAAAAAGGTGGAAAATTACCACAAAAAGAGACCAAACTGTAAAAAAGGGGCCAAAATTACCACAAAGACACACAAAATCACTACAAAAGAGGTAAATATACCACAAGGAGACACAACATTTCCACAGAAAGATGCAAAATTACCACAAAAAGAGACCAAACTGCCACATATTGATGCAAAATCAAGGCAAAAATGGGTGAAATTACAACTGAGAGACACAAAATCTCAACTAAAAGAAGCAAAATGACCCCAAAGAACCATCTGGTTCTTCATCTCCAGTAACTTTATCAATGATCAGAGTTCTATCTTCAGACTGGGAATATTTCCAGAGTTCCATAGAGGTGGGTCCAGATTTATCACTTTTTAATGGACTTTTTCCATCAGTTCTGATCCTCAGAACTTCATCAGTCCAACAGATAGAACCATGACATTTAGGAGGAGAAACACATCTGAGTTCTGATAAAAACTGACACCAGATCAGTTTAAATCCATCCAGGTGTCACAATCTGGAGACTAAATCTTGACATTTTGAGGTCATTTGGACATTTTTTTTCATCATTTTAAAACAGATTTTTGAGTCATTTTGGACAATTTTTGAAGTAATCCTGCTCAATTTTAGAGTCATTTTGACAGTTTTACATCCACTCCAGGTGCCACAGTCTAAACAGTAAATCTGGTTTCTGTTCCTTTTTTCTATAACCAACTTTGGGCATCAATACTATGGGATGTATTATAACTAGAACAGTGAAACTGCAGCAGTTTAATGTCTATGCCAGCCGCAGAAACAGTCATTGGTACCCTGGATATACTCAGATCCTTAAAATGCAGGACAAACAAGCTGAGAAACAGCTTTTTCCCACGATCCATCACACTTCCAAACTCAAAAATTTTGATTGAGGGAAAACTTATTTTCCCAAATGTACATTTTCTTGAAGACTTCTCTTCATTTGAGTCATTTTAGAGAAGTTTTTGATCTTTTTGGACACATTTTTACTCATTTTAGAGATGTTTTTTGTCATTCTGAACAAGAACTGAATTGTTTTTTGAGAACTTTTTGTCATTTTAGACAAATGTTGAGTAATTTTGGACAAATCTGGACAAAAGTTTAGTCAGCTTGGACAGGTTTTGGGTCATTTTGGACAAATCTTGAGTCACTTTGGAGAAGTTTTAGTCTTTTTAGACAGTGCATTGTGGGTAAACTTTCCAGGTTCATATCAGCATGTGTGATAGGTGGTTGGTCAGAACAAGTTCTAGACAATGAAAGGAGCATTTTTACACACAGAAGATACCAGGATCATCTCATAGACATGATTCACTCTGTGACATTTTCCTTCCTTTTTGAATACAGACAGTTTTGACATAATAGATGCAGTTTTACTCTTGAAACTGTGATATATCTCAGGATATTCATGCTTGAAGCTGATTTTTTAAAGAAATGTTGCTGAACAAAAGTCAGATTTAGTCTTTAGATCAGATGGAATAACCTACATAACTATTTTCCAGATCAAATTCAAACCATTTTTCCCAGAATTAGTTGATTCTCATAACTGACTCCCAGCCGTAGTAAGAATTAAATAATATCCTCCAATGCACCTGGACTGTAATTTACAGTTTAATTAGCCTCTGACTTCATTCTTGTTTGGCATCATGATGAAAGCATCAGTGAATATCCCCTGCTTCCTCTCCTCTGTGGCTGATATCTGATATTTATTCTCCTTTAACTCGTCGGCTGCTTCTGGAAGGTGAATACTGTCTGTTCTGTAAAACTGCTGCATCACTGCTCTCTATCAAAGCTCATTACGTTTAAATGCTGTTAAAGCGGAACAGCTAGAAGATAAGGAAACATCAGATCATATATATATATATATATATATATATATATATATATATATATATATATATATATATATATATGTACATATATATATATATAGATAGATAGATAGATAGACTATAGATAGATAGATAGTTTATTATTACCAATTTATTTCTGTAATGGCATCAGGTTATAAAAAAATAGCTGTTTTAATGAGTTTCAACTGGGAAATTTTGGTCTTTAGGGTCCTGAGTGGACGTTTAGATTTCAAAATTCCACCAAAATACGTTTGTCTAAATCCATGCCACATACATTAAGACAGCTGAAATTTTCAGCAAACCCAAACTGAACACAACAATAACGTCCCTGTGGTTTCAGTTGCTTTGTTTGGACTTCTAATCTCCTGAACATCCCAAGAGACTCTTACCTCTGAAGGTGACGCTGGCCAGAGGGTCGAAGTGTTTCAAGTTGTTGGCTCGCTGAAGAACGCAACGTAACATCGCAGAAACCACATCGCAGAAGTGGTTCAGTTTTACTTCACCTATCTCCTGATAAGACAGTGTAAGTGTGTGTTTCCTGCTTTTTGACTGCAGGTGGCGCTGTGTCCCTGTTCATGTATTTGTATTTATGTGTCAGAGGGTTTATCCCAGCCTTCCTATTGGCTCGTAAAGGCCGGCTCAGGTGGCGTGAAATTTTAAAAAGTTAAAAAAAGGGGTTGATAGCAACAGACAGTCAATGACATAATCTAAAACTCTTTAAATTCAAGGAAATTGCGCATCATGGTTTTTGAAACTTGTGGGTAATAAAACTGCAGGATTTCTGGAGCTGTCTTCATCTTGAATGGATCTCCAAACCTCGAGGACATGTCTCATCCCAACAGACCGAATAAAACCCTGTGAAAGTGTTTTTGGATCCTGCAGATGCAACACCGTAAAGTCACCTTTAGTTACGTCTTCACAGGTTCAACAGGATTTTGAAAGCAATCGGGTGCTTTATTCTCTGAAGAGCAGACTTCAGAGTGAAGGAATTTCTGGCAGCTTACTGAAAACACTAGATTAGAATCAATGCATAAAATGTACAAACAGACAGAGTCAGATTGGGGAGGGATTAGTCTAAGGAGAGACAGAGGTGGAGCGGGATTAGTAGATAATGTTGTGGCAAATATTTGGGCGAGATAGGGAAACAACCATGAGACAAGAGAGGAAAGCAGCACAGGAAATGTAGAGATTTCCTCTGGATGTGAGGTGTATGTTCCTGACATGCTTACTCATTGCCGTCTTTCCCTACGAGCGTTAAAGAGGGTCGGAAAGAGAAAGAAACCGGCTTTTCCAAGCTCTTGTTTTGCAGTTTCCAACCCAGACAGATGCTCTGAGACAACGTGGGAACATAATCAGTGGATATTCAGTTTTTGCCTTTTTTTTTAGATGCTTGAACTTCCATTTAGCCAAATACGGACTTCAGTTACTGAAACAAAGCGAAGAAAGAAAGAAGAGCTTGTCTTTTCCTACTCATTGGTCCTTGCTCTGTTCATTTGTCGGTCTTAATTGGCTTCCGTTGGTCATGTAACCCAAAGTTCCCTCTCATGTGGTGACCTGCATCACCTGTCAGCCAGACGGATTCGATTCCTTCCTTTCTGAGCGACTTCTTTCAGCCTCACATCTTGTAGCCGTTGGGACGCTGTCAAGGTTTCTGCGATGTTACGTTGCGTTCTTCAGCGAGCCAACAACCTGAAACACTTCGACCCTCTGGCCAGCGTCACCTTCAGAGGTAAGAGTCTCTTGGGATGTTCAGGAGATTAGAAGTCCAAACAAAGCAACTGAAACCACAGGGACGTTATTGTTGTGTTCAGTTTGGGTTTGCTGAAAATTTCAGCTGTCTTAATGTATGTGGCATGGATTTAGACAAACGTATTTTGGTGGAATTTTGAAATCTAAACGTCCACTCAGGACCCTAAAGACCAAAATTTCCCAGTTGAAACTCATTAAAACAACTATTTTTTTTATAACCTGATGCCATTAAAGAAATAATTTGGTAATAATAAAGTATCTATCTATCTATCTATCTATCTATCTATCTATCTATCTATCTATCTATCTATCTATCTATCTATCTATCTATCTATCTATCTATCTATCTATCTATCTATCTATCTATCTATCTATCTATCTATCTATCTATCTATCTATCTATCTATCTATCTATCTTCACGTTCTTATATCACCGTATTAATTAGTCTTTCATTTTAACAGTTAATTGTGTAATCAGTCAGTGAAGTCTCTAGATGTCTTGTGCATTGTTTTATCCACACTTTCTTGGAATAAACACTATTTTTAAAAAATCTGAGATGCTTAATGACTAAAATGTAATTTCAGCACAGGACAAATGTCCACTCTGCTCGATGTAGGTTATCAGCGAATTGATTATTGATTGATAATGCTGCATTTAGTCAGAATATCTTTCAGATTTTACATCCCAAGTTTCCTGCCACAGATTCTGTTCTACCTTTACGACATCTGTGTGACACTGAACATGAACACAGAATCAGGCTGAGGTTCATGTTGATGCCGATCAGTTAAAAATGTCTCGCTCGACCCTGATCCTGATCAGGACACCCCCAGTTTTAACTGTTGGGACACCACATGGACTACCTGGCCTCAGCAGCCGTCTGTTTTTCCATCAGTTTGTTTTTGTTCTTTCCACGAGTCGACGTCTGCCTCCTTAATGAGGTGAGCTCTGCTCATAGCTTCCTGCCTTTGTCCCAGCATGGTTTCCTGGTGCCATCACACGTTTGCATCACCCTCTTAAATCAACCTAAATTTAACTTGAATGGTTACATCCAATCCATCATTTTAACAGGAGACCAGATTAACTCTGTGTTCCTTCTCCTGTTCCTTAGGTTTGATCATGTAGTCTTCTTCATTTTCCACTAACCTCTGGTTTTTGATGTAGTGACTCTGCAGCTTTCCTTTTTGTAGAAAATGATTCAGCAACTAAAAGAACAACAGACTGAGACCAAACTAGCTGCTTAGTTCCTCTTTTTGTAGCTGAAATATGAAGGATCTTTCTCTGTGGTCTGTGGATGGTGAATTAAAACACTGATTGAAGGATGTTACTGTAAAGTAAAACAAAAAGAGATGAGTTCATGGCTTTTTGCAGAATCTTTGTTGAGGGTGGCAACAAGTTCAGGAATTTAGAGCAAAGAAAGAGAGAGAGAGCGTTTCCTCCCTCCAGAGAACAGATATCATGTCCATTTATAGAAGTTAGAGATGACAACAGAAGAGCAAGAAGCTGTGAGAGGAGAGAGAAACTACTGCTGAGTGAAGGAAAGAAAAGAACAAGTCTGTGAAAAACACTAAAAACCTGGCAGTGAGGATGTCACAAAAAATAAATACTTTAAAAAACATGCAGTAATGTAATGTTCAAAACCTGTAAAACTGTGAAAATGAACATGACGATAAAAGTACAGTTGACCACTACTAAAATCATCCAAAATATTTTTGAAATCAGTTTTAATGCATTGCAAAAAAACTAATTACTGCTTGTAAAATACAGATGTTTGATGTGATTTTGATTCTTTTTTAGGGTTATCAGCTAAGTTAATACTAAAATACCAGCAAATTGATGAAAAAAATGTGGTTAAAACCGTTTAGAGGGAATGATAGTGTGATTATTGCAACCTGTAAGCGTTGTCATGCTCTTTAAGATCATTTCTGTGTCATGTTTTCTCTAGAAATGTCCCCTTTTTAATCCTCCTGTCGTCCTGCAGGTCAAAACTGACCCGTTTTAAAGTTTGGAAATGTGGAAAAAAAAAAATTTCACAGTGAAACTTCTGATGTCCACATTTTCAACATTTTTGAATATTTTTTTGGTGGAAAAAAAGAAATGTTAAAAATGTTTCTCTAAGAACAGTCACAAAAAATCTTTTTGAATGTCGGTTGATTTTTATGTGAATGTTCTTAAAGAAAATAGAAGTTTCACTGATATATATGGAATCACTTTAGATATTTTTAGGATTTTTTGGAAGATTTTTACTCATTTTTTGAAAAATATTTACAAGAATTTTCTTGCCAAATTTGGGGTGATTTTTTAAAAATAAAACTTTTAAGGGAAACTTTTAAGGAATTATTGGAATTTTCTTCCTGAAGGTTTTGCAAATTTTCAGAAATTTGGGGAATTTTTTTGCTGATTTTTTGATTTTTTTCAGACAAGGAAACAATATTTTTTGCTGCCCGTAAATGAAGACAACAGGAGGGTTAATAGAAAGATTTCTCTGAGGCATTTGAGGATAGTTTTAGTTTATTACACTGAACATTTTTGCGGAAATGCAAGTTGCTCTGACCCCTCACTGGGTTTTAATGCCTTGAATGCTAACATATAGACAGTTTACCTTCTTTCTTGCTTGCTTGTGTCTGCAGGTGTATATGTGATTAAATGCGACAACGTGTGCTGGTGTTTGTGTGGTTGAAGGCAGGATGTCCGGCCAAAGTGTTGTTATTGGAACAATAAGTGTTGTTCTCCGGCAAAACCAGAAACACAAACTGGCAACCCTCAGCTGGTCCATTCCTGCCCGCTGCTAATTATAGTCGGTCACACACAAACACAGCATTGTCCTGTAGCTCTCATGACTTTCTGGTTCCTATTCCAGATTTAGTAAAGTGATGAAGGCGCAAAGGTGTTGGGAAAAGCCTGTTTCTGGTAAATGCATCTTTATACAACCAGGATGGTGATGCAGCTCAACATTCTTCTTTCAATGCTGTTTATGTGTGTTTTCATGCATCAGTACTGTTTTTATAGTGTTCTTCATATCAAAAAAGCCAATTAATTCAGTTTTTCTTCTTGCTTTTTACATCCTAATTCATGGGAAAACAAGTAACGGAGAGAGAAACAAGCGATATGAACTGTTACCTGTTGGACCTCACGTACAAACTCAAGAAGCTCACACTTTACTCCTTTTAAAGTGTTGGAGCCATGCAAAGTTTTACCTTCAGACTATGAATATTTCCAGATTTACAGACCCTTAAAGTACATAGAGGAGTGTCCAGATTTAATTCTTGTTACATGACTATATTAGACCATTTTTTCCTTGGTGTCAAATGTGTGTAAAAATGCTCCTTTCATTGTCTAGAACTTGTTCTGACCAACCACCTATCACACATGCTGATATGAGCCTGGAAAGTTTACCCACAATGCACTGTTTAAAGTTTTCTCTGGTGAATTATCAGAAAACAGAAACACATCCAGAGAACCAATGATTGTTTCTAGGACTCTATGACATTAAACTGCTGCAGTTTTACTGTTCAAACTATGATACATCCCATAATATTGATGCTGAAAATTGGTTAGAAAACACCAGAAAGCAGTGAAAAAAGTCCATCAGTTTCTCAAATCAAAGCTGGCATCTTGTAACATGTAGTTCTGTCTGACCAAGAACCCCAAAATAATAAACATATTCAGATGGACGATGCTGCAGGAACTTTAGTCCTATTTGGTTGATTTTCATTGAGCCAAATTTGGGGTTTTGTTGCAATTACACTTGTTTTATAGTAATTTTGGTTGTTTTTGCGGTAAATTTGGCTGTTTTTGTGGTGATTATGCAAGTTTTTGCTGTCATATTTGAACGTTTTAGGGTAATTTTGGCTCTTCTTGGAGTGAGTTTTTGTTGTAAATTTTGGCCATTTTTGTGGTGATTTTCCAGCTTTTTTAGTCACTTTAGTCACAGTTTTTACCAGAACTCAGGTGTGTTTTTCCTCCTAAATGTCATGGTTCTATCTGCTGGACTGATGAAGTTCTGAGGCTCAGAAAAAGTCAATTTTAATGGACTTTTTCCATCATTTCTGAGCCTCATCCCTTCATTAGTGTAAATCTGGACCCACATCTATGGACTTCAAGAACCTGGAACTCTG
Source organism: Amphiprion ocellaris (assembly GCF_022539595.1). NCBI lineage: Eukaryota > Metazoa > Chordata > Actinopteri > Pomacentridae > Amphiprion > Amphiprion ocellaris. The sequence goes on from NC_072788.1 coordinate 650,242, forward strand.
GAAATACTAATAGTATGAAGGTAGAATTTTGCTTCATTAATAAAGTTACTGTAGATAAAGAACAAGCTGATTCTGAGGAGGTCAGGGGGGAACTTTTAGCAGATTAGGTAGATTTTTTGACCCCATGCTCAATGCAAACCAGATGTCATCTATTCAGTCTTTGGCCTTAATTGCAGCACAATTCATGTTGTATTCATAAAACGAAACATAAATCTGTTTTCTCCACGTACACGCCCTGACAAATGTTTGCTTTCCTGTTTTCTCCACAGTCATCACCCACTATGAGAACACACACAGTAACACAATCACTATTTCACACATACACACGCACGCACGCGCACACACACACACACATACACACACACACACCAGTCGGTTCATACACTCACCCATACCTACGTAAGTGTACCTCCGCTCCTGGAGGATTTCTTAAAAACATCTCCACCCTTCCACAGACGGGTCGAGAGGTTATGCTGTAGTTGTGTGTGTGTGTGTGTGTGTGTGTGTGTGTGTGTGTGTGTGTGTGTGTGTGTGTGTGTGTGTGTGTGTGTGTGTGTGTGTGTGTGTGTGTGTGTGTAGGTGTGTGTAGGTGTGTGTGTGTGTGTGTAGGTGTGTGTAGGTGTGTGTGTGTGTGTGTGTGTGTGTGTGTGTGTGTGTGTGTGTGTGTGTGTGTGTGTAGGTGTGTGTGTGTGTGTCAGCTGGTATCTCAGTTTGGATCTCAAAGGCAGGAAGTGGCAAAGCATTAACTTCCTGGTTGGCACATTTTCTGTCATGAGCCGAGAATAGAACAGACTGGAAGGACTGAAAACCTAAGTTTAGACCGGCAGTGTGTGGGTCTGTGTGTGTGTGTGTGTGTGTGTGTGTGTGTGTGTGTGTGTGTGTGTGTGTGTGTGTGTGTGTTGCTGCATTTGTGGTTCAACAGAGTGTAGGAAATCGGGATGTTTTGGTTGATTTGTACTGATTAAAACAACTTTTCTTCATGTAGGCTTAAGGTTTAGGTTCTGGCAACAAAGTAAAGGGTTAAAGTCATAATATCTTAAATGTCAGTGATTTAAAATAAGTTCTGTACTGTTTCTGAGCTGGGTCATTCCATTTGAAAATCAAATCTGAATAAATGTTCTCCCCTGATCTCCTCAGAATCAGCTAATTCTTTGTCTACAGTAACTTTATTTAATGGAGCAAAGTTTTATCATCATACTATGAATATTTTCAGATCAGTTTTACATCCACTCCAGGTGTCACAATATAAACAATAAATCAACATAATTCAATAAATCAATTCAAATCTGTCATATCAATTCATATCAATTTCTTTTCCTAAAATTTGGCCTAAATTTTCTCATATTTGTGTAAAAAACTGATTTCTCATCTGTTCCGATTGCCTTTTTCTGTTAACTTCATCATGGATCTTGGATCTTGTGGTTTTAATTGAAATGTCTGAAAATTTATTGAAGAATTATCTTTAAATTTTGCTCAGGTGTTTGTATTCCACTGAGGAATAACTTCAGTCATCCTCTGACTCTTCATTTAGCGCTATCCTCCGGTCAGAACTAATAGACTCTTACTTTTATTTCTCTGTTTACAGGCTTTCTTTTATCACTCCTAGCTTTTCATATCAGACAGTTTATTCATTGTCTGTGTTTTCTTTCATGTGGAAACAGCATCTTAATCTGTGTGGGAATCAATTCCTCGTTTTGACGCAAAAATAACTGGAAACACTGACATCGGTCCCCGGAGTGATCACTCGCGTGTGTGTGTGTGTGTGTGTGTGTGTGTGTGTGTGTGTGTGTGTGTGTGTGTGTGTGTGTGTGTGTGTGTGTGTGTGTGTGTGTGTGTGTGTGTGTGTGTGTGTGTGTGTGTGTGTGTGTGTGTGTGTGTGTGTGGGATGAGGGCTCTTCAACAATCGGAAATCAAAGCTCAGAACTTCATGTAACAGGAAACCACAGAGAGATAACACATAAAACAATAGTGTGTTTGTAGCTGCTGTTTGGGAATGCAGTGAGTCAAAATGTTCTCAGGACTAATTATTTAATAATAGTTATTACCATTATGATTTAACCCTCCTGTTGTCCTCATTTACGGGGACCAAAAAATATTGTTTCCTTGTCTGAAAAAAAAATCCAAAAATCAGCAAAAAAATTCCCCAAATTTCTGAACAATTGCAAAACCTTCAGGACGAAAATTCCAATAATTCCTTAAAAGTTTTGTTTTAAAAAAAATCCCCCAAATTTGGCCAGAAAATTCTTGTAAATATTTTCAAAAAATCAATAAAAGTCTTCCAAAAAATCCTAAAAATATCTAAAGTGATACCATATATATCAGTAAATCTAGTATTTTCTTTCAAAACATTCAGAAAAAATCAACCAAAATCCAGCAAAGTTCAATGGATTTTGGTTGATTTTTTTGTGAATGTTCTTAGAGAAACATTTTTAACATTTCTTTTGTTCCACCAAAAAATGTTCAAAGATTTCCCAAATATGTTGAAAATGTGGACATCAGAAGTTTCACTGTGAAAATATATTTTTATCCACATTTCCAAGCTTTAAAACGGGTCAGTTTTGACCTGCAGTACGACACGAGGGTTAAAAAGTGGTTGTAGAAATCACAAATATCACCTGAGTGTTTCTCTCAGTTTGCTACGATTAGGAAAAGCTTTTCTGTCAGCAGAGTTCGATTTCACACCTGTACTCTTTATCGTGTGCTCTTTAAATTATCTGTATGTTAATATCAGGGTTTCTCTGTTTGCTTCAGGGTCCAAGAAGAAGACGAAAGTCATCAAAAACAACCCCAACCCAGTTTGGAACGAGGTGAGTCGTCCACATCACCTCACATTCTTCATTTACTGTTAGGAGACGCTGCTGCAGTTTCAAACATCTCTAAAATATGTCTCTCATGGAAACTTTTTGATGAACAGAATTTACATTAAGACTTTGTCAGTGAGGTTTTGGTATGAAGATACATGAATGTTTTGTCAGCCTGAATCAGAAAATGGAGACGTACAATAGAGTTGTTATTTAAAAAACACATTCAGAAACAAGAAAAGCCCTCAGAGAGCTCAGTCCTCCTCCAAGGCTGCTTAGTCCCCCATATGGCAGAAATACAGCATTTGTTTATTAGTTATTGATGATCAGAAATATCAGCACCATAGAATGTGTCTATTTAGTTTTCAGTGTTTTTATAATTTTCATTTTTTTCTGACAGATTTAAGTAATTTTGGTAAATTTCTGAGTCATTTTGGGAAGATTTTTTGTCGTTTCTGACAACTTTTTTGTAATTCTGGAAAGATTTTCTGCAATTTTGGATCATTTTCAAGTCATTTTGGATGATTTTTACAGCATCTTGGACAAATTTAGTGTCATTCTGCAAATTTTCTGTGATTCTGTATCACTTTTAATCATTTGAGAGAAATTCTGACTGATTTTGAATAATTTTCCAGTCATTTTAGATTATTATTTTTATTATTTATCTGAGCAAATTTTCATTGTTTTAGATCATTTATGGAAAATCTTCTGTAATTCTGGATCACTTTCAAGTCATTTTTGGATCATTTTTGAAGCCTCTTGGACAACAAGAAAAGCCCTGAGAGAGAGCAGTCCTCCTCCAAGGCTGCTCATTCCCTCATATGTCAGAAATGCAGCATTTGTTTATTAGTTACTGATGATCAGAAATATCAGCACCATTTAATATAGATGTTCCCACAGACACAATGACCTTGCTCTGAGCACAGGCATGTGTTCTGCATGTGTATGTTATGTACAGATACCGGATCACGTGACCTAAATATGTAGCAGGCAGCAGGAATTGATGGGACTCAGAAACACCCCCACAATTTAATCAGTTGTTCCTTGGATCATTTCTGACGGATAAGTCCTGATAAGTCCTCAGTGGTGGATTTGTAGTAGGATCACAATCATGTGATCATGTAGTGTTCACTGGTTGTCATGGTTACAGTGAGGCCGTGCTGCTATCTGGCAATGATAACAGAAATCTTTAACAAATGTCCACACTTGTCTAAAATTATTAGAAATTTGTCCAGAACTTGCTAAAAAAAAATGGTCTTTTCCTGTTCACAATCTGTCCAAAATGAGTTAAACATCTAGGATGGCTGAGAAGGGTTAAAACATGACTAAAAATGGGTCCAAAATGACTTTAAAATGTCTTCACACTATTAAAATTTTCTTTAAAAAAATAGGAACAACACATGTTGAGCTGAAGTATATTTCAATATAGAAATTAGATATTGATACAAAATAACCCAACAAGTTTAAATATTAAAGTTAAAACACACAGTTTTATTTATTATGCAGATTAATGTAATTGATTCAAATACTAAGGTTAAAACCCTATAATATTAAATATGATACACATTAACCTGACCAACTAATACTACATTTATGAGCATACAGTATTATTTATTATACAGTTCTTTCTATTTATGTGGTTTTCACATAAATTCTGATTACTATAAATATTTACAGGAAACAGGGAATCGATGAATTTACTTTGATGAATTCACAAACAGCAGATCCATCTCTCTGACTTCTAATTTCCAGGATTTTTGGACGTTAACTCTCATGTCAAACCTTAAGACCTTTTCTCTTGTGAAGATGTGTTTTATCTGTTCAGATTTCTTCCTATAACATCTCATTTTCATGCTCTAAAGTGGTTTTCTGTGTCTCTGTCAGGGTTTTGAGTGGGACCTGAAGGGGATTCCTCTGGACTCTGGAGCAGAGCTGCACTGTGTCGTCAAAGACCATGAAAAAATGGGCAGAAACAGGTACAAATACTGGAATCACCTGCAATTAAATATTTTGTGACTGGGATTCATGCGTGTTGATGATGTTTCTTGTAGAATCGAATCTAATTAATGTCCTCAGAGATTCTTAATAGTTGTATTTCTGACATTTTACACAGTGTTCACCTAAATATACCCATAAATGAACAAAGTTAGCAGTTTGATGGCAAATATGAAAAAAAAACACTGTAAATTTTTTAAAAATCTGAAAGCAAAGGTGCCAGAAAAAAACAGTGGAATACTGTAACTGTTTGAAACTCTAAAAACTCTGAAAATAACAGCAAATATCCATAAAATAATATTTTCAGCTAATTTAAATACAGTAAAATTGTGTCATTTTACAATAATTTATTACAAAACAGCAAATCCCTGTTTGTAAAAATACAGATTTTTGATGTAAATAATGTCATATTTACAGTTTTGACCAGTTTTTTTTCACAGTCAACATGCAAATTAATATTTTTTTCTGTAAGATTATTAGATATTATCTGTAATTTAACAAAACAGGACCAATCTGTAAAATCAGAATCAGAATTAGGACAGATTTATTTCCAAGCAGCTTTCCACATACAAGAAATCTGAATTGCAATTACGATAAACAGTAATTTAAAGTTTAAAAAGTCAAATAAATAATTTATTTATTTTTATCCTCGACATACATAATTTTCCTTTCAAATTTTGTGTTCGAATACTGTAAAAGAAAAATATTTTTTGCTAAAAATTCTGATTTTTGATGAACATTATTTACAGTTTTGGCCTGTTTTTTTTCACAGATAACATAAATTAATATTTTTTTCTGTGAGATTATTAGATATCACCTGAAATTTAACAAAACAGGGAGATCTAGTCAAATAAATTATTTACTGTTTTTCAATCCTCGATATACATACTTTTCCTTTCAAATAACGGCAAAATCTATTAAATATCAATATTTTTTGTTGATTCAAATTTAATAAAAAATATTTTAAAAGTGTAATTTTATGTTCAAATACTTTAAAAGAACAAATTATTATTTGTAAAAATTCAGATTTTTGATGGACATTCTGTACAATTATGACCTGTTTTTTTCTTACAGTCAATAAGATTTTTATTAGTTCTTATCTGTAATTTAACAACGCAGGGACAATTCATAAACAACAGTAATATGATGAAAAAATACAGTTAAAATGTTAATTTCTTAGAGTGTTTAATATGTTAGTAGTTACCAACCAAAGGTCTGACAGCCAGTCCACCTCAGACGAAGAGGAGGGCTTCAGATAAATGTGAGAGCAGCTCTGAGCAGAGGAATGGATTCCAGTGGTCCCTTCAGAAGGTTATTTTTGGCTTGTTTAGCTCCATCCAGGCATCATGAAAGGAGCAGGTCATCCTCTCATTGTGGTTTTATTCAGCCGTGCTTCCACCCATTCACCCTCCCATGTGATGAATGATTGATCCATCCATTCATCTGCTGCACGCCTCATTTATACCAGAAATACAGTCCATGGTGTGGATGCTGTGGATCAGCTGTAGGAGCCTAAAGTTAGCAATGTTACCATGGTTACCATAGCAGTGGAACCAATCAGCCAACCAGAAATGGCAATTTTCTAAGAGATGTAATGCTGATGTTACTCTCAAGCCTGAAACCTTAAACTCTTTTCAGTCATTTTGGACCAAATCTTGAGTCCCTTTACAGAAGTTTTAGTCTTTTTAGACAAGAATTGAGTAATTTTGGACAAATTTGGTTGAAGGAAAACTTCAAATAATTTTCCAATATGTACATTTTCTTGAAGATTCCTCTTCATTGGAGTAATTTTTGAGAAGTTTTTGTTAGACAAATTTTGAGTAATTTTGGACAAAAGTTTAGTCAGCTTGGACAGGTTTTGGGTCATTTTGGAGAATTTTTGAGTCATTTTAGGGAAGTTTTAATCATTTTAGACAAGAACTGGGTCATTTTGAACAAATTTGGTTGAGGGAAAACTTAAAATAATTTTCCAATATGTGCATTTTCTTGAAGACTCCTCTTGAGTCATTTTAAAGAACTTTTTGATAATTTTGGACACATTTTTACTCATTTTAGAGATATCTTTTTTTTCATTTTGGACAAGAACTGAATCATTTCTTGAGAAGTTTTTGTCATGTTAGACAAATTTTGAGTAATTTTGGACAAATTTGGACCAAATTTAGTAGGCTTGGACAGGTTTTGGGTCATTTTGGACAAATCTTGAGCCAATTTAGAGAAATTTTTGTCTTTTTAGACAAGAATTAGATCCTTTTGGACAAATCTTGAGTCACTTTGGCAAAGTTTTAGTCTTTTTAGACAGTGCGTTCTGGGTAAACTTTCAAGGCTCATGTTTGTATTCCTAATTGTTCTCCTTTAATAGTAACAATAATAATAACTGTATTTGTATAGCACCTTTCAAAACGCACAGTTACAAAGTGTTTTACTAAATAGAAGTAAAATCATATAAATAAAAGTAGCAGTTAAACAACAAAACTGAGTTTTAAGAAGTGATTTAAAAGAAGACAGGCTGTTCCAAAGTTCGGGGCCCAACAATGTGAATGCTGGATCACCTTCAAAAGGGCCCTGATGATGGATCTGCATTACATTAAAGCAACCATTAACCATTAAAACAACATGCTGACTGAAGCAGGCGACACACGATTGGTTCAGTTTGTCCAGAAGAGTTACATGACAAAGACGCACAGAAGCAGAAAATTAATAGAGAAAGTTGAAAACCACCTTTGTGATACCTGATATCTCTGACTGGGGCTTTAGTTTTTCTAGATTTAACCCTCCTGTTGTCTTTATTTACGGGCACCAAAAAATACTGTTTCCTTGTCTGAAAAAAATCAAAAAATTCAGCAAAAACATTCCCCAAATCCCTAAAAATTTTCAAAAACCTACAGGAAGAAAATTCCAATATTTCCTGAAAAGTTTTATTTAAAAAAAAAAAAAAAAAAAAAATCCCCCAAATTTGGCAAGAAAATTCATATAAATATTTTCAAAAAATTTATAAAAATGTTCCATAAAAATCCTAAAAATAGTGAAATTTGCTGGAATTTGGTTGATTTTTTTGTGAATGTTCTTAAGAAACATTTTTAACATCTCTTTTTTTTCCACCAAAAAATGTTCAAAGATTTCCCCAAAATGTTGAAATGTG